>NC_073305.1:29044133-29194396 GCF_027595985.1 Sorex araneus
CCAATCGCCAATGATAAGTTTACATTAAATCTGAAATATTTCATTGTGTCTATGAAAGCATGTGTTCCTTAGGGAAATTGTTCTTATTAGTCCTTCTTTTAGGAAAAAATGTCATTTTCATGACGGAGTAGGAAAAATTGGTAGTCATCTTTGTCTAACTCCATCCCCATGTGAAACTAGGGCAAGGGAAATATATCTTTTGTTTTTTTTTCTGTTTTGTTTGTAGTGAAAGATGACAGTTGAAAATCTGGCAGTTCCCTTCATAGCTTAGAAAAGTAGAAGACATGTTTAGGTGGTGAAAGGATACCAGTTAGAGGAGAACCGTTTTATCTTGGCTGTCCCTTACTTTTCCTTGTGATCTTCCTTGTACTATCTTATATTTCCATAGAGATGCTTCTGGAGTATCTCTCAGGTAAAAGCTATGTCTTTCTCTTATTTGTAAAAGGAGGCCTTGTAACTTGAAAACACAGTAGACCTAGTGTGAAGATGGTATTGAGTATGTCTCCTTATGTTTCTATGGAATACAGAGTTGACAAAATTACTGGTATTAGTTAAATCTCTCTACAGAAATAGTTATTTGTTTATATCTGAGCTCATCAATATCTCAATCAAAGAGAGACTGAGATAGAGACATAGAGACACAGAAAGAGAGAAATTATCTGCAATCTTCTCACAGTTATGAATGCTGACATGTCCCAAATCTATTTTGAGAAGCTACAATGTACTCCATAAGTGAGGATTTGGAAATAGATCGAATTAGGACAAATTAGTGCACAGCTACTTTAAATGGTTTTTAAAAACTCATAATTTTGGATCATGGGATTGGTTGCTTGCAATCATTTAAAGTGATCAAGGACAAAGGGTTTCAGAAGGTGAGAAAATTCTAACACATTCTCAGGAATGCAGTCATATTTCTTCCAGAATGTAAGCAGGTTTAGGTATAGGACCCTGAAATCACATCATAATAAAACTGTTTTATTTTCTTAATTCTATTTCAATTTTGATTTTTCCCAGCTGGGGAAAGGCTCCATGTGGTGCTGGTAAACTTCTCACATCTTCCTTAATTATGAATTGTCTTTGAAACTAAGAAAGTCACCTAAGAGGGTCACTGTCTTCTGCAAACCCTACCAAGCAATATTTAATGGCATTGATTCATTTACTATACTCACAGTCACAAATTTATGCAAAGTTATAGTGGCTTTTCAGTTATGGAACAACATAAATTCATATTTTTAAATTACTTAAGTCCAAAGTATGTTGATTTAGAGAAAATTTAAAAGTGCATACAATGATCCTACATTGCTGGCAAAAAAAAATCCTAAGGTAATTTATAGATGATTGACACTTGAGAAACTTTGGGAAGGTGCATAGTATACTGAGCTGGATAATCAGAAACTTAGTACATAATGCTAATTCTAATCCTGTCACTTCTTATCAGATTGTCTTTAGATAAGGTGATGAATATTTCATGCCTTCATTCTTCATCATCCAATAAATATAATGATATGTGACAATGTGAAGATTAAAATTAAATGAGGGATAGTAAAATACTATAAACTTTGAAAGTCGCATGTACGGAAGTTTTACTATGTACCTGAAATACCAATTTTGCTTTTTCTCAAATAAAATCAATATTGTTACCATTTAAGAAAGGATAATTTTATCTGTGTCTCCATAGGATCATGGAAATTATCAGCGATGTGTATTTGTGTGCTGTGTGTGAGAGAGAATACCGTTTGCCATTTCTACATCCCTTCTTCTCCTACATATTAAATGTTATATCTTAAATACTAAAGCTAATAGATTATATGTTTATTTTTGCTCTTTTTTTCCTCTGGTGATTTAATAAAAAAGAGAGAACTAAATTCTGCTTGAAAAACAAATAATAGGTCTTATGTGAGTGTTCCTGTAAAGGTAGCAGTGGCGGAGCAGCCAGTGCCAGAGCTGGGGGAAGCACAGCAGCTCTCAGCACTCTGAACAGTTAATGGGGTTATAAAATTTCTGTATGAGTGAATGTGGGTGCATGCCCCTGGGAGATTCTGTATCAGGGAGAGCGCCGTTAAACAAAGGCGGCCAGCCACCAGCTATATAGTGGGACTCCTGAGAATAGTAGTAACACAGCTGCCAGCTGGTGGAGATATTGCAACTCCTGGCGCTATGGGTGGCAGCAGAGTTTTGACTTGTCTGAATAGGGTTCTTCTGGTCCAAATGGACCATGGGTTCTGGAGAGGGCGCCCTAGAGTCTCACCATGGGGCCCTGGCAGTTCATCACCAACCGGGCAGCCCTGCCACTGTTTCTTCCCTGGATCAGCCCCGGTCACCAGCTTAGGGAGGAAAACATCCCTAAGCGCCAACTGTCTGGAGACCCAGGATGGGGCCATGTGCAACCTGGTCAGACTCTGCTGGACAGGTGACTACGGCCCACCCAGAGTGCCTGAGCTGTGAATGGTAGCAGTCCTGGCCCTGATCATGGTCGCTGCAGCACCACTGCCACTCTTGGAAGCCAGGGGGCATGGTACTGTCAGCAGGTCAACCTGGACCCACTAGTCAAGTGCATCAGCAGTCAGATGGTGCCTGCAGGAAGCCTGATACATCAAAAGTTGCCATTGTGCCTCTGTCCAGACCTCAACACTCAGGTCAAGTTTCCAGAGAAATTAAACTGCCAAAAGTTAGCTATGTAGTATCCACACCCACAAACCTCCTCAGGCTCAGCCATACAAACTCAGTTAATGTCCTTCCTTCAAAGACCCATAAATAAATCTCAAAAGAGATCAAAAGCCACAGATAAACTCAGACCTATGCAAGGCTGAACAGATTAGGGTACATCAGAGGGGTTGGATTAGTCCAATCCTGCCCCAACAAAGACCTTGGCTTTGATTTGCTCCCACAATCCAGAATTGCCACCATACCTTCTCAGCCAGACTTGGGTCTCACAGAGATATTAAACTGCTAAAAATTTGGGTATGCAATTTTCATGAAAAAAAATCTCCAGGCTTTCTCGCGGTAAGATGGGCTACCTTACCCTACCTCCTTGTACTTCTGGAAGCCCCGGCACATCCCCACTGCAAAGCTACCACCCAGTTTAAAAAGCTACTCCATCTGCATCATCTCAATAAAATTACTGAATTGCCTAAACTAACACAAAGACCTTTTAGTACCTGTATTGAAAACCATTATGCACAAAAGGAGAAAAGGAGCGAGTGAGAGAGAGAGGGTTAGAGAGAGAGAGAGAGAGGTGCCTGTCATAGAGGCAGGTTTGGTTGGAAGTAGGGTGGTGAGAGAGAAATTGGGGAGATGGGGAGATTGTGGGAAATGTACACTGGTAGAGGGATGGATATTGGAACATTGAATGTCTGAAATCCAATCATGAATAGTGATGGTCTATCTCAGGCTGATTAATTTTTTTAAAAAAGAAAAAGATAAAGAGTACCAAACAGAGAAAAAAAATGATTTTGAGTGGTGTAATTCTTTTAGACAAATCTCTTTTCTTTTTCTGATATATCTGCCCTTCAAACAATCCTTGACTTTGCTAAAGTTCCTTTCTCCCCTTTTCTTTAGATGGAAGTTATAATGATACAGTATAGGTCGAAGCTAAATAAAATAATCCACTTCCCTGAAAAAAATTAGGTGTAATTAATCTCAGGGCTGAATAAAAACATAATTTGTCTCTTTAGGGATATTAAAAATAATGAAGTATGCATTCATACCAAAATTATTTCTTGATCCAAACTTTTACATGAAAATCTTACTGTAATTTTTCATTTTTCTTAAAAACTCAGATTTTCAACAGACTTTGATACTGTCTCTTCAAAATAGATATTTTACTGTTACACAGTGTCCTCTTCTATAGACTCACATTTATTTCCTCTTCCAATTTAGTCTCTTGCTTATCCTTGAAATAAAGTTGTTTTGGTTAAAGTGTCATGGTTCAAGGGGGCTAAAGATATGGCTCAGTACATTAACCGTCTTGCCTGAATATGGCACAAAGGTTGATCTCCAGCTCTCAAATGAAAAAATTATATAATTGTTCATTACATTTTTTATCTATTTTAATATTAATTATTAATTATATCGGATGTATGCTCATTTGTGAAATAAAGAATAATCATGTACAAAGAAATAATGCTAGCAATTGTGGTTTGATTTCCCATTCTATTAAGCAAGATTTATTTAAATAATTGCTGCTGGTTTAGAAAATGATAGCCATAATAATCTCATGGTATGTAATTACTTGTGTAATTATGGTCTAGGTTAGCAATTCCCAAACTTGAGCTGTCATCAGAATTATCTAGAGGGTTTGTCAAAAAATAGGTTGCTTGGCCCACTGTCAGCCTGATTCAGAAGTTCTGTGAAAGGGCCTGTAAAACTGCATTTCTAGCAAGCTTCTCGTTGATGTGGGGCTGATGCTGCTATGCCGGGATTAGAGTCAGAGAACTGTGGTCTCAGTTGAGGGCAGTATAGCCAAACAGCGGAAGCACAGACTGGAGAGAGCTCCAGATCTCAACCCTGCCTTTGATACTAGCTGTATCATTTAGACAAAGTAGAAATCAGTTGTGTAATCTGTAAAATGGTAACCCTTATGTTTGTTGGGAATTTACTTAATAAGTAAAGGAACACTTATTAAGTCTTTACAACCATTCCTACTATGCAATGAGCACTAACTAAATTCAACAACATTACCTGGTGGTGATGGTCATTAGCATGGCATTAAAAGAAATAGTGACAAAGAGAAAAGTAGTGTATACCATTAGTTCCACTGCACTCATACCTTTCTAAGAAGGTTTTGGCAGAGAACCTGGATTTCATAGATAACTTTGTTTCTGTAAGAAACATTCTGCACAGAAAAAAAAAATACATAGTAGAGAAAAGTCCTGGCTGTCAAGAAGAACTTTGAACAATGTGTTAGAGTTGCCAGAGATATAGTTCTCAATAGATCACTAGCCTTGCATGTGTGAAGCACTGAATTCAGTCCAGCAGTGCCAAAAAATAAAAAAAAGCTTTATGTTCAAATATGAATTATAATTTAAGAAAAAGTTTATCAATTCTTAAATATGTTTTTCAATATTCAGAACTTACCGTATGTGTTACTTTCCTTCCCCTAGCAACAAGAACAAGACCCAACAAACCTCTACATCTCTAATCTCCCCATTTCTATGGATGAGCAGGAGCTTGAGAATATGCTGAAACCCTTTGGACATGTCATTTCCACAAGAATACTGAGAGATGCTAATGGTGTCAGCAGAGGTGTTGGCTTTGCCAGGTAAAACACTTGCTCCATGTATTGTTACTTGTCTCCCTTTATTGTATCCTTTAAAATCTTTGTCTTCCTAGTTCTAGGACACAAGGCAATAGAATGTTTCAAAAACAGAAAGTAGCCAACCAAACTGACTCTGTTTTTTTTTTTTGTGTCCAAGCAAAGACCTCAATGTAATTATAAATATATTTTGCTTCCTAAACTATGTGCATACAAAGTTTCTATGTATCTTGGGTCAGAGTGATATGTATGCCCCAAACCCAATCCTCCCTATGTTGATTAGCAAAATCAGTTGCTGCTGGTTTCT
This sequence comes from Sorex araneus, assembly GCF_027595985.1. Lineage (NCBI taxonomy): Eukaryota > Metazoa > Chordata > Mammalia > Eulipotyphla > Soricidae > Sorex > Sorex araneus. Next base: position 29,049,695 of record NC_073305.1, read on the forward strand.
GCTTGGGGTAATAAAGTCCTCATACCCCAAAAGCTAAATAAAGAGTAGTTTTCATTTTAACTTTAAGGGATTGCTTAAAAAGGAGGAACTCAGCCAGAAATTGAGTTAAAATAGTTGTGCCTGCTGTGCTTTTGGGGCAAACAAAGCTAAAGAAACCAAAGAGAAAAATAGAAACTGCTTACTAATAAAGAAACAAAGTAAAAACAATGTCATCCTGATTTGGTGCCTTTATGTGTCTCCAGCTGACTTAACATGGATGAAGGAATGGATGTTAGTGTCTCCTGAGAATTAGTCTAGTCCATTATAGACCCACCTGTGTGTCTACCTATGTTGAAACTTAGAGAAACCCTCCAAACCAACTGTTAGTTCATTTAAACAAATCATGATGTAATTTGTTAACAGATCTCTAATGGCCTCATAGAGGTGATGGACCAGGTCTTAAAATTCTTATTATTCCCTGAAGTCCCCTACATACAAGTGCACCAGGCTTGAGGACTTGAAGGGAAAGAAGCAGAATGAAGGAAATATCCATGATTTGATTGTACGCATGAGGCATTCACATTTTCTAAAGCAGTCTTAACTCTGGGTTTTCATGGTCAAGGCAGAACTAACACACTCCTGGGTCTCTGAATTTTTGGCACTGTCTTCATTCATAGACACTAGGACAGTGTGCTCAGGGGCTCACAAGAGTGACTGCTGGGCTTCCTTTTATAAGAAAATCTTTCGAAAGTAATTTCTTAGAGAGAGGGTTTTTGTTTTTCTCTTGTACTTGAACTCCTGCTGAGAAATGAACAGATTTAAAATTCATAGAGAGAGCACATTTTCTCAAAATATCTATGGTATTTTGTTTTCATCTGTTTCTAAAAATGGAGTTAGCATACGATTATATTTGCTCCTAAGACCATCATGACCCATAGTCTTAAACAACGGAAATGTACAATCTCACAATTCTGCTGGCTTGAAGTCAGATATCAGGTTAGTAGCTTGAGTTTCTATTTGAGTTCTCTTTGTCTTGTGCCCCTGTAGTGGTGTCTGGGTCTGAATTTTCTCTTCCTACAAAGACAGTCTGATTACCCAGTGATCCAGCCAGATAATATAATTTAATTTAACTACCACCTTAAGGGCCCTACCTCAAATACAGTCATATTCTGAAGAGTACTTGCAATAGAATTTCAACATAGGAGTTTGCAATGTATATAATTCAGCTCATAACAGAAATATTGAGCTGTTCACTTTTCTCACCTTTATCTTTTCTGCTTACTTTTTATGTTTGCTTAAAAATATTAAAATGATGGACTAAATAGTAGGTGGAAGGCACTTGTTTTGTATTCGGTTAACCTGTTTGATCCCAGCACCCTACATGTATCCCAAGTCTGTCAGCAGTGATTCCTGAGTGCAAAGCCAAAAATGTACAGAGCAATTCCAGATGTACCCCCAAACCAAAAGATGAACAAATAAATAAAATGTGAAAATAACCCAGGGGGATGAGGGAAGAGGTAGTCTAGTTTTGCATCATACTGGATATTGCTTAGGGGATCTATCTGGTTCTTTGCTGAGGAGTTGTCCCTAATGGTTCTCAGGAGACCATGTGTGGGCCTGGGAATTGAAACTGGGGTCAGCTGCATGCAAGGAAGCACCTTACCTGTTATATTAAAGTTTCTGCCCAAAGATTATTATTGAGAAACATAGAACATATCCACATTTTAGGATAGAGAGAGGCAATGATATTGTCTTGGAGCATGGTGTTGTGAAAGACTAAATCCTACTAAGCCATTTTTACTTTACATATGAGAGAGAATAAAAATTTAAGTGATTGTTTTATGTGTGCTCCGAATGCAAGCTCTACCTCTTTCTGTGAATGTCACATATATAAGCTACAGGTGATTTTTAAAAATATTCAACTTGGGGTGGGCCTTGAGCACTGTCAAGTGTGGCCCCAAAATTAATCAGACAAACGAATGGCCAGCCACTTTGTCAGGAGTCTGCTTTTACACCTCTCTACCTGGCTGATGGGACTCAGCTGACCTGCCCAGCATCTCATCACGATCCTCGACGCCTTTCTTGATACTTAAAATAACTTTCCCTGAGAGTTAGAAAGAGAGAGTACAGCAGGCAAAAGGCACTTGTCTTTCATGTGGGTTCAATGTGGATTTCCCTGGGTCCAATTCCTGGCACCAAACATAGTCTCCTGAGCCCTTCCAGGAGTGAGCCTTCGCACAAAGAAAACTCTTCCTTGGAGCTGGAGCAATAGCACAGCAGGTAGGGCATTTGCCTTGCACGAGGCCGACCCAGGTTCGATATCCAGCATCCCATATGGTCCCCCGAGTACTGCCAGGAGTGATTCCTGAGTGCAAAGCCAGAGTACCCCTGGGTGTGACCCAAAAAGCAAAAAATAAAAAAGGAAATAAAACTCTTCTTCTTTGTAACAGTTCTTATTACCTATTTATCTCTCAGGTTTTAATTTCAATACCTTCGATAGATCCCTCAGCAGTGACTTCCAACTCCACAAAAGGTTAGATGCTCTTGTCATGGCTCACATCAAAGTCTTGGGGGTTTCCACCTCCAAAATAAAATTTATCACAGGTACTTTGCACTTATTATTTAAATTCTGTCTTTTCCCACTAGATTTCATGTTTCCTTAGAATATTGATTTTTTTTTGCATTGCTGAATGGCTACAGGAAACTTAGATTATGTAACTACCCTTCCTGCTCAGTTTCTGAATGACTTAACTCTAAGCAATGTGAGCATTGACTATGAATTCTGTCTCATTTCAAAACTAACACTGAGATCTCTTGACTCTAAATCATGAGTCTTCCACTTTCAAAGGGTGGCACTTCTGAGGGAAAACATTGGTTCAAGTCATGCCAATGATTTTATTATTTTTTAATTGATTGAGATTCTGTGATTTACAATACTGTTAATAATGGCTTCCCATGCACATAATTCCAACAGCACATCCGTCACCAATGTGGCCACCTCCTTCTGCCAAGGACCCCAGCACCTCTTCTTTCAACATGCCCATACAGCTAACGATTTATTTTGCCTAAAAAATCAAAAGCAAACAAGTCAGATTCTCTTGCAAAAAGACAGGAAATTGACACAGAACAAATGTTTTATCAAATACCATGTATCTTAACCCTGAAATTCCAAAGAGCAGGATCATGTACAATTTACCTAATTTGATGCTGAAGTGAGAAATAATTCAAGCTGTTCTATATGTAAATAGTTCTGCCCAAAGTCCTACTTCCTCACAGTTCAGCATTCATTCTGCATTTTCTCAAACAAGGTAATAGAACTATAACCTTAGCTAACTTGGTGACTCACAAATCAACTCATATAGCTTTGCCTTCTTTAAAAAAAAAATATTCTTTTCCCAATCATATTTTTTTCATCCAGAATTCCTCCACTGAACAGAACTGCAATTTATTTGATTCACTTCTTTTTTCAAGTCTTCTAATGACAGAATGGTGGAACATGGCTAACAGAAAAGTAAAAGAATTACATGCCATAGAATAGTGATTCTTAATGTAAAGCTTTGAAAATAAGCAGCTTTAGTGATTGTGGGGTATTTGTTAATGTGCAAAATTGCTGGCTCCACTCCAGACTTATTAGATCATCAACAGGTACGGATGGAGCAAACTGTATATTTAAGTATTTTTTAAATATATATTTTATTTTGTTTTGGGTTCACACCTGGTGGTGCTTAAAGGCTACTCCCAGTTTGTTGCTTCCAGTAACAATTAAGGGACCATATATCTAACATAGGCCTCCTAAGTGCTAAGGATACACACTAGACCTTTGAGCTATTTAGCAGGCCCCCTTATTCATAAGCACTTTGGGTGGATTTATTGCTCTCCAGATTTTGTAAGCAGTACTTAATTAGAACTAGATTTCAGAACTTAGAAGACTTCTTAAAACTCAAATTTGTAAGCCTTATTCTTAGACGTTTTAACAGATAGAGTTAATTCCTTTCAGTGTCTTTCTCAACCTCGACCACTTATCTAAAATATACTGATCATGAGTAAGGAGTAAAATATACTTTCATTCCTTAACCAGGTGTTCTTCATATCTGTAATAGCATCTAGAATCTTTTTCTAAGAAATAACTTGATGAATGAATGAGATCATTCAGCCTTTTTGCTTTGCTGTTTGCATGACTTGAACAATAGAAATATGCAGTGGGGTAGTATTTGATAATAATAAGCCAGTACTAAGATGGGTATCCTATGTTATTGGAGAAAACTATAGCAGTGTCAGCACAGTTATTATTGTTATGCAAATGATTTCTTTCTCCAAAATTTCAGTGTCACCAGCATTATTAAATGCTTAGTTCATGGGAAAAGGGCCAGACTATATTTGTGCCTAAAAATTTCTAGAGATCTCCTGCATTTCTTCCTATCTCAATTCATAAAACCTAAATATGATTCTCAGCAGGCTTTGTTTTGAATACTACCTTTGGTCATTTCTAACCACCAGATTTGGTCCTGGATTCAAGTGCAGAAGATTCTAAAATTGAATTTAATAAGATTAAATTCTAATATTTAATTTAATATTATTTTATTCCAAAGCTAGACATTAATCTTCTTTGATATTAGGTCTTCAAAGTCAAGGTAGTGTCTTCATTTTATATTTAAAACACTAAACTTCAAAGCATTGATTTGAATGCCAGTGGGGTGCCCAGACAGCCCAATTACAGGCTTTCTAAACTCCCAGTAGTAGCACTAGATAGGATTTGAAATCACAGATGCTTTATTTTATTGTATTTTATTTTACCCCTTGTAACTTAAAACAATCTTCTAAGACCTGACCTCCCACCCCTCCTCCAGGCAGCATTTTAATAGGCAAGTCACAAACCGAGGAGAACAGAAGTTTATGATGGGAATGGAGAATGTTGAGAATAAGATCCATCTACTGCGAAGCTAGGGGGTGCCAACAGACTACCTTGCCTGGAAGGCCTGGGAAGGCCAAGTACAGAGCATAAATCAGCTGGAGTCTGGAGGGACAGGATTCTGTGTTCATGTTATCCATTTCCATTCCCAGAAACATGAAACTATTTGTCTAACAAAAATCACATTGAATAAGTGTTATGAGAGGCCAGTAAAAGACTGACCCAGAGTGGAGAAGGGCTGGGGGTAAGCATTCACAATTAATCCAGCTTCCACATCTGGGAACACAGACCCTCTAAGAAATGCATTTACTGTCCCCTGGTGAGCTAAAGAGCGTGAGAGACTGCTGAGCAGAGACCTTTGTATTCTGTAGTATTTTTCACCCCTCTTTAGGACTCTTAATTTGATTCTCATGGAGTTTTGTTTGAATGACTCTTAACATGTGGGCAACCCTGTGTTCTGCTTCTGCCCACAGGAAAGGCAAATTTTCCAAATAAAAAACTCCAGTTCTTTTTACTTTTTGCTAAATTTTTAAAAAATGTGAGTATAGGTGACATTTATTGCCCTGATTATTTTAAAAAGTGGTTTAAATGGCAATAAATATTGTTTTTACATTATTTAATAATTCTGAATATCACTAACATTTTATCAGTTTATTTTACTGCTGCCTGAGTCTTGCTCTTTCTCCCACCACCTGAAACATAGAAAAAATACTGACACAGTGTAAACACAATGAAAATAGAGGGACTAGGCAAGTTATTAAGGAAATACCCGTGTTTTCTTTGTAGACAACTTTATGAGCCTTTTAAAATAATCATAAACTTATCATGATTTGTTTTTATTGTTTCAAATGTGTTCTAGCCATATCTTTTTTGGAGTCCATCCTTTTTGTAAATAATACCTGCCTTTCTTTTATGGCAGATCTTTTGCCATTACTATCTTATACACGTGGAATCAGGAAATCAAATGTTAGCAAAGAAAATTTCTAGAATGTAAACTTAGTGATTAGTAATCTCAAAACTACAGCTGTGTTTGCACAGAAATAGGTTACAATTGTGTTTGCTGAGACTGAACAAAATAAAGAGTGTTATTCTTTTTGGTGATTTTAATTCTTCTTCCAGTGGTCTACAGATGTTATCCACTGGACAGTAAACTCCTGATCCAGTCTCTACCTTCTTCAAGTTTATTCTTGTTTTATATGCATCTTTGTTGACTCTCATCTGTTCCCTCATATTAAACCTCTTTTTCTTTTCTCAAAAAAGTCACAATCATGGTTAGAGAAGGCAAACCATCTACCATCATTTCAGCATAGACTGAATCTGGTTTTCAAAACCCAAAGCAGCTGACCAATAAACTATCAAATAAACTATTTAAATTGAATCAAATAGTCTATTATTCTGAGATCTTCTGGACTCAGATCTGTATGAATACCTCCAAGAAAGTTTAGAGGAGGAAGACATGTAATTTATTGTTATTATTATAGAGGGCTGGAGTAATAGCACAGTGGGTAAGGCATTTGCCTTGCACGTGGCCGACCAGGGTTTGATTCCTCCGTCCTTCTTGGAGAGCCCATCAAGCTACCCAGGGTATCCCACCCACATGGCAGAGCCTGGCACACTACTCATGGTGTATTTGATATGACCAAAATAGTAACAACAAATCTCACAATGAAGACATTATTGGTGCCCGCTTGAGCAAATCGATGAACAATGGGACGATGGTGCTGCAGTGCTACAGTGCTATTGTAGGGTTCAGAAGATTGGATTCCAAAGAATATACAGGACTGAAAGGGGGGCATTCTAAAATATATAATTGTTCCTTATGAAACTGAAGTTGAAGAACATTTTAAGCTCAGAATTATAAACAATGGATAATCAATGTGCTTACGGTCCGTAAAATCTGATTATCTTCTACCTGTTTTAAGCATAAACCATGACATGAGCTCTTGGGTCATTTAACAACTGTAGAGCTTTGAGTAGAGTGTCTATATCCAGCCATTAAAGAAGAAAATCTTGGAAATATTATTGGGCTAAAGGAATAGACATATTTATTTGGAATTCTTCTACATGCACAGGATTTTGTGACTTGAAACAACCTATGTATTTACTATATCTACGTGGTTATGAGTATGCTTTATTAGTCAGAATTAAATGACAATTTCCTGATTTTCTTTCCTCATATTTAAAATAATTTCTATTTTCATTCATTTAGTTATCTAATTAATTCATGTCTTGGACTTGCTAATATGACAATAATTTATCTAGATGCAACAATTCAGAGGGTTAGACAAAAGAAAGATATCTGTTTTCATGGGTTGACATTCTCCTGGACTGGAGATAGTAAGTAAACAATCAGGCAAAATACAAAATATAAAATAAAGTAGTTTTTGAAAAATGAAGCATAAAGCTGAAGTCAAGGATTCTGACAAGAATTTGAGGATAAAGATAAGGACAGAAATCTCTGTGAAGAAATAGCACTGAAATGCAAATAATCATTGAATCGGAAAAAGCTGAGAATATTTTTGTAGGGTTAGCAAAGGAAGAGTGCAACTCTGATAAAGGAAAAAGGGAGTAGAAAATATAAGGTAGGGCTGACTTTGTCATGTTTGCGTACCAGAACAAAGTCCATGCTGCTGTATTATAAAACAGAGAAAAGAGGTGCAGTAGCTAGTAGTTTGTAGGAATGAAACATATGGCTGCAGTTCAAAGAGAGTGACAACAAGTAATAGTTCATTCCAATATATTTAACGACAGAACTTTTAAACATTTTTTCTTGGAAGTGGAGAGATAATACAGAGATAGTTCAGCTATCTGAGACTGAACAAAATAGTGTTATTCCTTTTGGTGATTTTAATTCTTTAAAAATGTGGTGCTCAGCTTATAGAAAGTCAAAATGAGTTTGATCCCTGGCACCATATTTGGTCCTCAGAGCATCTCCCATAGTGATTCCAAAACTCAGAGCCAAAAGTCAACCCCAAATATGGCCCCCAAAACAAACTAACAAAAGCAAACCAAGGAGCCAGGGGATAGTACCGCAGGGAAGCTTGCATTGCAGTCCAAGGCACTTCAGATAGTTCAATTCAAGGGACTTCATACTGTCCCACAAGAAGTGATCCCTGAGGGGAGAGCCAGGAATAAGCCCTGAGCACCACTGGGTGTGGCCCCAAAAGAAAACAAACAAGCAAACAATAACAACAACAAAAAACTCAAACCAGGGCAGCTGGAGCAATAGTACAGGGGGTAGGGTATTTGCCTTACATGTGACTGACCAGGATTCGATCCCCAGCATCCCATATGGTCAGTCCCCTGAGCACTGCCAGGAGTAATTCCTGAATAAAAATCCAGGAGTAACATCTGTGCATCTCTGGATGTGACCCAAAAAGCCAAGAAAACCAAAAAGAAAAACAAAAAAAACCCCAAACCAAAACAAAGAAGTCTAAGTTTAATTGTAACTAATAAAGACAAAAACCTTTAATTGTAACTAATAAAGACAAAAACCTTTAATAATATTTTATTATAATATAATATTTTGTTGATATTCAATTTATAGTTATGTATATCATTTTTTAAAATTATGTACCAACAATACACTGTACAACTGTATCATTATCACTGTCACCGCATTGTTCATCGATTTGCTCGAGCAAGCACCAGTAACATCTTCATTTGTCCCTGTCACATGCTAGTGTAACCCAATGGCATCTGCTAACTCCAGGAACATGAAGAGCACATTGTTGTTACTGATTTTGGCATATCAAATATGTCACGGGTAGCTTGCCAGGCTCTGTCATGCAGGAATAAAAAAGTAAAAATAAAGAGGTTGCTCCAGAAAAATTGTGTTGCTGTCTTCCAGGAACTTTGTTTTATAGTCTCTGAATCTTGGCCATTGATGAGATTACATGGCGCTGGGGGGGGGGGCGGGAAGTTTGTGAGTGGAAAACTGGGGATCTGGATGGAGGAGGCCCAGTCCTGATCCGAGCAGGTTGGAGATCTTAGCCATGGGTCCTGCCTACCTGGGTTCTGCTGTCGGTTCCTTCATGCGTGAGGCTCGACCAAGCATGTGGAGAGTGGCCTTCAGCATGGCTGTGGCTGGGTTCTGGAGGTTTTAGGCTGCTGGGGCTCTGCTTGGGGCAGGGAGGGAAACTCAACCTGCCCCCCTCTGAGGGGGCCCTGGTGAAGACAGCTTGGTGCGGGGGCAGGAGAATCTGCCACCAACAAGAATACAACCTCATAAAATAAAGCCAGTATTAATTTGAATGCATGGCAGAGTCTGGCAAGCTACTCATGGCTACTTGATATGCTCAAAACAGTAACAACGATGGTTCTCATTCCCCTGATCCTGAAAGAGCCCCCAATATGCCATGGGGCTACACTAGCAAGCGACAGGGACAAATGGAGATGTTATTGGCACCCACTCAAGCAAATCAATGATCAACGGGATGACAGTGATACAGTGATACAGTAATTAATTTGAAAGGTTAGTAACAATGTCTATATTTTAGGCAAAAATGTTTTTGATTGTGGATAAATAGCTAAATTAAGACAGAAATGAAAAATAATATTGATGACAATGTGGCAGTCATTAGTACCACATTGTAGTACTCCTTCTAGTACTCCTAAATTGACATGAAAAAGAAAATATGCTGAATCACTTGCAATATGGATTTACTTTTACTAATCATGCTAATGTGGGGAAAGTTGTGCTTAATATGTGATAAATTTTAACTGTAGAGAGCATGAAGCAAGCCAAGCTAAAGTGACATATTAATGCCAAGGACACAGCATAGTACAATAAGGATAGGAATATTTGGAACAACTTTTAAAATCTTCAAGCTAAGGAAAACAGTGTTTGAAGAAATGTGCTTCTGCCAATGAAAAATATTTACTGGAATTTCATGAAAGTTTTTATTTAATTGGAAAAACTAAAAAGCTCTACTCAAGGGGCTGGAGCGATAGCACAGCGGGTAGGGCATTTGCCTTGCACACAGCCGACCCGGGTTCAAATCCCAGCATCTCATATGGTCCCCTGAGCACTGCCAGGAGTAGTTCCTAAGTGTAGAACCAGGAGTAACCCCTGTGCATCGCCAGGTGTGACCCCCCCCTCAAAAAAAAAAAAAAAGAAAAGCTCTACTCAATAGGAAAAGATATTATTACCTATTGCTAATAAAATGCCAGAAATAAATTATAGGAAAAGTATAGGGATGAAATTTTTAAAATTCATTTATGAGATGATAATGTTTCCTAAAGAATTTCTGAAATCAACCACAACCACTTCCAGCAATTTATTGCCTGGTTAAAGGAGCCTTGAGTTTGAGTCAAATAGATCAGATAGCTGGTATTTCAACATGGCACAGTTGTTACTTGCTGTAAGATATGCTTATGAAGGAAGCTTACATAAGGAATTATTTTTGTTGCCCTTTCAAAGGACACATAAGATGAGAAGATAGATATTTTACAGTTGATCAGTATTTTCACAAATGAAGATTTACAGCAGAAAATTTTGTTGGAATTTGTAAAGATAGTGGACACAATTCATGAATAGGAATATTGGATTTGTAGCAAAAGTTAGTTGAGAGATATGATATTACTTTTTATCACTTCACAATACATTGGGATTCATAAAGAAAGAAAAAATACAGAATTACACGTACCTCATGATGCTATGAAAATTAACTTCATTAAAAGAATTGCAATTAAGAATTGTTCGATTTCAAATTTTTATAAAGACAGACTTATATTTAAAAAACATACTGCTCTCAGCAGAGACAAGGTGACTCTCAAAAGGGTAGATTTTATACAGATTATTTAAAGGATGAAATTGACATATTTTGGCTCAGTAGAAATCTTATTTTGTTCATTTTCTTAATAACAATTATGGTTTTCAAAACCCTGTTGTCAGATATTTTAGAAAAATGACACATGTTCCTGCAAGAAAAATTGGTACTGTTTATATTAAAATATAAAAATGAAAGTTTGACTTTAAAAGTTAGCATGTGGAAGAATAAGGTGGAAAATGGCTCTTTAAAATGTTTATAACAATAGATAATTTTGTAACTTAAAAATATCCTTCTCAAAGATATATTTGTAAGAGCTATAATTGATCATCTAGAGTATCTGAAGACAGGTTCAAAAATACTTTCCTTCACATTTTGGCCATAAAAACTTCAGTTGGGTTCATAAACCATACCCAGTTGAAATAAAAAGTGTCAGTCATGTGCCATTAAAAATTCAAAAAGAATTTACTGAGTTATCAAGTGACATACGTTTCCTAAAAGCAAAGAAAAATTGTTAAGTGAATTTTAGCTGAGGATGAAGACAAAATTTCCAACTATTTCTGAAATGGCTATAAGCATTAGTACGATAAATGTATGCAAAGAGTAATTCTTAGCATAGACAATTTAAAAATCAAACTATTGATCTGAAAACTGTTGAAGCAGTTCAGCATCCTGCATCATCAAATATTCAGCCAGTATTCCTTTCTATATGAAAAAATATCAAGCACAATTGTCTTATAAGTAGTGTATAAATTTACTTTTGTCTTTAGTAAATGATAAAATTATATGTATACCAAATAATTATTTTAAGTATCAAGATTCCCTTTCATGTTCATCGACTAAGGCTTTTAGGGAAGCCAATCAGAATCTCCTCCAAGTATTAGTTTCTTCATTCTTTAATGCAAATTATTTTCACCCAATTTGTTTTCTAGTCCTGAAAATGCATGCTTTAAACTCTGGGGTGAATCTTCATTAGTCCAGCCTTGCCTTGAAACTGTGTTACCTAGGAGGAATGTGCAGTAATGCACTGAGAACAATTTAAAAATGTCTCCGTGCCCACAAAGGGAGAAGGCAGGGAGACCACTCTCCTAGGCCAGTTTATATTTGTTCTAAGAATGTAAAACACCTGGTAAGAAGAAAATGAATGGCAGAAAATAAGAAGAAAATCCAACTCATTTGCTCATCTTTGTTGCCAGGACTCACTATTCCTTCTTATATAATACAGTCAGAAATCAATGACATAATTTGTTTTTGCGCTGTTAGAAGAGCACACATTTTAGTACTTAAAAAAAAATCGTTAAATGTTGGTCCTTTGTGTAAATCTTACCGGAAATAAGGATGACGGCTTTGCAACATCGGTTACTCTAAATTGCCAATATTTTGTACAAAGTCTATGATTGCAAAACCACAAAAATTTCACAAGATTGGAAACATCTAATTAAGCATAATGAATGACAGGTTTATTTTAAGCACATGGTTAATAATGCTGTTGCTTTAAGATCATAAATTGAAAGCATCTTTATGAAAGGGAAATAAAGTAACTGCAAGTTCATAAAGGGACTGCAAGCGATTTTGCTAAATACCTTTCTACCTCCCTACTTTAAGTTTGACCTAGAACATTCTACTCGTATTGGTTCAGATTCTCAAGTGATGTAATTTTCCTGTGAGAATTATATTGACTGTGAAACCAGCTCCTCATACTAGCTGTGGGGGGAAAAAAAAAGAAAGAAAGAAAAAGGAAAATCACAGTTCTGTGGTGCGTTTCGAATGACTGAAGCCAAGTTCCTAGGCACGGTGACAAGAAAGAATGTCAAACGGTACCTTTAACGTGTGTTTATATTTAAACACCAGACCTAACAGAAAACCTCGAAGCCTTATACAATGATTGGAAACTTGTAAGAATCTAATTAAAGTATCATTGGGTAAATGGTTGGCCTGGCACGCGAGCTGTTCTAAGGGACGTGAGGGGGTTCAGATAACTGCCTAAAAAGAATAGATGCACTTGTAGTGATTCCTCGGTCCAGCTGAAAGGGCCATGTAAAGACAGCTTTGTCTGGCGTGCTGCCTTTTCAGACCCACTTGATAATGCTAGTGTCAATTTCAACTGAAGCGTGTGCCAGATTATAGATAGCTCGAGCTGGCATTTCAAAGTGGTTAATTGTGAAACTTGAGTAGAAAATGGGCATATTCTTTCAAAGGTGGCTATTCAAATGCAGTCCCTTACCCCTTCCACTCTGTAGCTCACACTTTTGTCCAAGTCCCACCTAAAACGTACAAGGAACCCTAAGCCTTGCCCTCGTGTCAGCTGCTGTGTTGCTGTCTTTGCTGGGACAGCACTGCCTCATTAAAATGTACCACGTGTATTAAAATGAAATTGTCACTGCTGGGAGGTGCAGCCTAACGTGGTTTGACACTAAGTGCCGGCAGCTACAGAAAACAGACTTTTATTGCATTTATTCTTTTAGGACAAGAGTCTCTAAAGGCTCACTGCAGACATCCACTTAGTTAAATCAGAATGAAGCCACAGAACAGTCTAGGCTCCTGTTTCTGTGTTCTGGCTTGAAATGACTGTAAAATAGTCTTAAAATAATCATACTTTGAGTTCAAAAGGAAAGACTTGGGGTTTTTAAATCAGAACAAAAATAGTTTAGGTGAGTGCGGTGGATGGGCCAACTGAGTTTAGCTTCCAAAAACATTACGTGTAATCAACATGCATGCACACACAGAGACACAGACACACACACACACACACACACACACACACACACACTCACACACTAACCCCCATCTATTGTTAGTATTCATTTAGAATTCTATGTCATTTTAAGAAAAGAGAAAAGATTTGATTTGTGGAACTCTTGCAAGCAAGCTTTAGATTCTTAACTGCCTTTTATCTAGATGAGTACCCAGAGAGAGATTGAAAAGGGACTGGGCTCTGGGGCATAAGCTTTTCATTCTGTAGCTCTCCTGGAATAAAAATTCCATAAAGTAACATCTGTAGTAATTAAGGGCTTACATTTCCTTTCCCATTCATGTCTCTGCTAGAAGGGAAGGTTATTTTCCCTAAGAGACAATAGATAGTAGATCCTGTGGGAAGAGAGAAAGAACAGAATTAGAATTCTTTTGTTCCTCGAAGTGGAAGTTTCCCACTTCAAAATAAATAAATCAAGATAAATAGCAGGTTGGAAGACTTACAGTAAAAGGTCCCACTAAAGAAAATGCTTGAGCTAAAAAAAAAAAAAATTGTACCTAGCTGCTCCTAAATATTTGAAATGAGAATATCACCATTTTAACTTTCTACTCCAGATGCATCCTAGGTTTTGAGGAATTTGTGACTAAATGGTTAGCAAAATGCTATCTTCATTTTTATTTACTAAAAGGTCATGTTATTAAATGCAACTTAAAAAATGGACATAAAATGGATGCATTCTTCGGATGTTCTTGCAAATGATGCTTACACACAAATGTTGGGACATCTTAGAAATGAAAATTGGGGGCTGGAGCAATAGCACAGCGGGTAGGGCGTTTGCCGCCTTGCACGCGGCCGACCCGGGTTCTAATCCCAGCATCCCATATGGTCCCCTGAGCACCGCCAGGGGTAATTCCTGAGTGAAGAGCCAGGAGTAACCCCTGTGCATCGCCGGGTGTGACCCAAAAACCAAAAAAAAAAAAAAATAGAAATGAAAATTGGCCTATCAATGTCAAATAATCTTTTACATTTTCTTTTCAGGACCACCTATGGAATATAGGGTACTCATGAAAGATGAGTAAGTGCAAGACATACCCATTGTCAGAAAACATTATTCTTTTATTTTATTGATTTGGGTGTCATACCTAGCTATGCTCAGGGCTTACTCTTGGCTCTGAGTTCAGAGGGCAGCCCTGGGTGGCTTGAGAGGTCTAAATGAGGTGCAGGAGATTGAACCCAGATTGGTCACTTGTGAGGCAAGTGCTCTGCTCATTGCACTATCTCTCCAGCCCTGATAAAATATTGAGAATTTCAATCATGTGTTTCACAATTAGTCACAGAGATATGTGCAAGTGACTCGGCCCAGGTGGGCCAGGCCTCCAATCCCAGGTGTCTGGAGCCTTTTAAGGATGGGGCCAGGCCCAGTGCTCCCCCTAAACCTGACTTCCATCAGTATATAAACAGTCCAGCTGAGATACCATGCAGCTGAATAATCCCATTCTACAGCTCCTGGAGTGCAGCTGCAGCATGCAACATCTCCAAATTTCACAGTGATCACAGCCCAGAGTGAGCACAGAAAATTAAATGGGAAAGTTGTGGAGAAACCCACCAAGCTCAATGAATGAAAATAATAATACCACTAGAAGACCCTAACTGCTCGATAAATTCTGAGAGAGTATCTTTAGTTATACCATTGTCATGCATAGGTCATAGCAAGCCACATAACATACATTATTTTGTGCATAAGGGGGCAGGCTTGGGGTTCGGTATGTAACTGGGTACATTGGTAAAGGGAAGCTCAAACCAGTGTTGGAACATTAAATAACTGAAGTAGCTGTATTAAATAGCTTTGTAAATTATGCAGTTTAAACAAAGTTCCAAAGATTTTTTAAAAAATCAGATCTTATCAATGACTAAAGTGGAACTAAAGAATTTCTACATAGCAAAAGGAACAGCACAATGAAAGAAACAATGTGCAGATTAAGCAACCATATTTTAAAGCCATATATTAGTAAGAGGTGAGTATTGAAAATACACAAGAAACTCATTCAACTCAGTGGCATAATAACAAAAAATCCAATTAAAATGACTGCAGGACCTGAATGAACAATCTTTCATGATAAGCAAATAGACCACAAATACATAAAAAGGTGTTCAACATTACTAGTCATTAGGGAAATCTAAAAAAAAAATTAAAAACTACAATAAATAGCACTTAATGATTAATGAATGACTATTAGGAAGAGGTACTAGATAATACAAACTCATGAGGATGCAGTGAAAAATCCAAATATACTGGTGTTGAGATTGTAAACCTATAGAGTCACTATGAAAAGTATTTTGAAGATTACTTTAAAGTTTTAAAAATAGAACTCCTGAGATATAAATAAACATAATTTGAGACTAATACCCAAGGATAGTAGAAACAAGGACCTGGAGGACTGATCCATGATTGGAAGCCTGGTTACTCAAGTGGTCAGGAAGAAGGCGGTTTGGGATAGAGAAGGAGCCTCTATGACAAAAAGTTGGAAATGATCGCTCTGGATAAGAATTTTGTGACCTTGGATTCTGGACTCAACAGGACCAGAAGCAGAGATCCTCTGCCTGCTATCCCCCAATCTCGGTGACCCAGAGATCACACCCATAAGCCACACCCTGCCACACCCTGCCTCCTCATTGGCCACCTTCCCCATCTCAAAGGCTGCTCCTCACAGATGGGAGTATAAAATGAGGCCCCCATAGCCCACCAGACTCCACGCCAGGCTTTTCACTCTGGGCGCATTAGAGGGGGGTGGGTGTGAACCCCCCTCCCCAAGGGACCCAGCCCTGGAAGCCGACCTCTACTACCCAACTGCTGCCAGCTGCCATGCTCCAGGACGCTTTCTGGATGCTCCACCCGAGCCTCACACATGAATGAAGTCCAACTGAACCCAGATATTGTTGAATTTTGTGACCTTGGACTCTGGACCCAGCAGGACCCTGAAGCAGAGATTCTCTGACTGCTATCCCCCAATCTCCGGTGACCCAGGGATCACACCCATAAGCCACACCCTGCCACACACTGCGGGCACCAGATAATCTCCTCATCGGCCACCCTCCAATCTCAATGGCTGCTCCTCCCAGACGGGAATGTAAAATGCAGACCCCATAGCCATGCCACCAGACTCCACACCAGGCTGTTTTCACTCAAGGTGCTCCAGAGGGGTGCGGGTGAGAGCCCTCCTCGCCCCAAGGGACCCAGTCTTGGCAGCCAACCTCCACTACCCAACTGCTGCCATGCTCCAGGCTGCTTTCCAGACACATTATAAGACACTTCCTACCCATTTTCCATAATTACCGCAACATATTTGATGGAGTTCAGACAGTAGGCAACAAATCAGAGTAATATAAATATACATATAATTATATATAATATATACACATATATACATACACACATATATATTTTATATAAACATACATACCTCTCAGAGAGCCCAGCGAGTTACCAAGGGTATCCTGCTCACACGGACAGAGCCTGGCCAACTACCCATGATGTATTCAATATGCCAAAAACAGAAACAATAGGTTTCATTCCCCTGACCCTGAAAGAGACTCCAGTGGTTGGGAACGACAAGTAAGAAGAGGCTGCTAAAATCTCAGGGCTGGGAGAAACAGAGACATTATGGTGCCCACTCGAATAAATCAATGAACAGTGGGATGACAGTGATGACAGTGACAGAAATTCTTTTTATTCACAAGTCTTAGAACTTGTGAAAACTTTCTATTCTAAGAAGCTCATATTAAAACCATGACAAAATGCGGACTTGAGCTTTGTCTTTTACAGCAAGGCTTCTTAAAGCTTTCCATCTGAGACCCCTTTTTGCCTGAGACAAATTTATGTACCACCTAGTAAATTGATAAGTAAAACAGATACAAAAATCAAGAGTTTAGTATATATCATAAAGAATTTATTTAAAAGTAAGTTTTATAATTTTCAAGAAACTCTCATATAGCTACACGACCTTATATGGGGCTTCACCCACAGTTAAGGAGTCTGGTTTTAGGGTAGAGCTTTTGAAAATTTTCCGGTTTTGCCTAAGAAATGCAGCATGGGCCAAAGATCTTTAAATTTAGTACACATTTGAATTTAATTTTTTTTTGGTCATTGCATATTGAGAAATCTTTTACTTTGCCAAGTATTTTGTGACCCTACATTCAGTTAGGCGATCCTATATGGGATCACTGTCCAGTTCAAGTAGTTATGATTTAAACAAATTTAACTCATTTATTATGTACTATATCATGCATGTGTGCATTGTTTCATAAATATATTTTTGCCTCTAGCATAGTTTTTGTAGGATTATATTTCTTTAATCAAAATCAAAACTTTAACTTGTGTGGGTGGGACCATACCTGGTAGTGCTCAGTGTTATTCCTAGCTCTGCGCTCAGGACTGACCCCCTAGCAATGCTCAGTGAACTATATTTGGTATAACAGGGGTCAAATAAGTTCAGCCTCATTCAAGCCAAGCACCTTAGCCCCTATAGCATTTCGCAGGCTCCTGAGACTTTATTTTTTTAATCTTTCTAAAGTTTAAAAAAATAATGAAGACAGGGTATAGCAATTATAGAGAAAAACATACTCAAAAAAGAAAATAAAGTCTCAATAGTACTATACTATTATATTATTGCCAATATTCACGTTACAGTGGTATGGTTTATAATGTTTATTTTGTTTTGTTTTGTTTTGCTTTTCTTTGCTTGATTGCTTTGGGAAGGAATTTAGGCCCCACTTGACGTTACCTGGACCTAATCCTAGCTTTGTCCATAATTCATAATTTAGGAAAATTATAACTGATATTTGCATATTTATATTTTTATCTGCATTTCGAACCCCAAATACCTCTTTTAACTCTTTCAACTGCCAATATGTTGATGATACACTACTGTATTATTACACTGAGTTTATTAATCACTCCTTTGGATGCAAGCAATAGAAATGCAGCACACCTCAACCTGTTTTATAGAATTCCTTGACAATATGTCTAAGTAGTTACAGTGTAAGTTTTTTAACTGAGGCTGCAAATTGGTTAAATGATTAGTACAGCCCTTTACTGGTGAGATAGTTCATTTTTCTATAACTTGTAATGAGTTGTATGATTCATTTGACAGAAAGTTATGCATTTTTTCAATTGCCATACATTGTTGTTAAGGATTAAGTCCAATAAATTCTCAATATTACCCATGGGTGAGGACTTAGCACCCAGTCTTTTGTGCAGGCAACTCTGAACAGGGTAAATCCAAATATAGAAAGTGATGAGTTTATGATATCCTATTGATCTGGCGCTGGTGATCATGGTGACAGTTGACAATTCCGGTAAAATTCTCAAGTCAAGTTTTTTCATGACATAATCTTTTTCATTTTATTTACCCTTGGATGCATACATAATTCTGTGACAATTTATGATCCTTTGTTTATCCCTTTTCCCAGAATGGAGTCTACTGAAAAATGTGAAGTGGTAATTCAACACTTTAATGGAAAATACCTGAAAACACCACCAGGCATCCCAGGTAAGAAATATGATTAAGTATAGTCAGTAGTGTTTAGACTTATTGTTACTCGTAGGATGGATGTGTGATGAGTCCTTTGTTTGGTCACCAGGAGGGAAATTAATACATCTATAAATGTATATTTTAAAGTTTTAATATTTTGGCTTGGTATCTCCCAAGCAGTATTCTGGGGATCCAGGAGCCATGTTCTGTGTCTCATGGTCTATAGGGCTAGAACACAGACTCAATGATGGGGCTCAGGAATGTGTTGCTCTTCGAGCCCTGTGATTCAGGTCCTTACCTGGGTACACCAACCCTCCTTGAGTGCCAGTAGTGTTGAGGGGCGCCAGGGCTGCAATTGTGGTGCTTGGGAAACCATGTGATGCTGTAGATCTAATCAGGGTTGGCAGCATACAAGGCATGTGCTTAACCCTTGTCCTAGCTCATTAAACATGAAACATATTTTCTTAACTACATAGCGATTCATCTTTCTCTTAATTACAAAAGTTTCTTCCTAAGTCTACATTCCCCTATCTTTTTGTGCCTTTTACAAATTTCCTAAAGTGAATTAGAAAGAACATCCAGTAAAGAATAATTAAATATTTATTTGAATAAGCTTATGACTCATGTCATTAATATTTGTACTGTTGTTTCTAATTTTTAAAGTATATAAACAATGAGAGTTACAGTGGAATCTATAGTTTGATGCCAGATCCAAAACTTTTTTTTTATGACAAGAGTACCAGAAATAAAAGCAAATATTTAGATACTTTGATAACAAGTTGATCACTGTATCACGGTCATTGTCATCACTGTCATTCTGTTGTTCATTGATTTCCTTGAATGGGTACCAGTAACGTCTCCATTGTGAGACTTGGTATTACTGTTTTAGGCATATCGAATACGCCGTGGGTAGCTTGCCAGGCTCTGCTATGCAGGCGAGATACTCTCGGTAGCTTGCCAGGCTCTCCGAGAGGGACGGAGGAATCCAACCTGGGTTGGCCTCGTGCAAGGCAAATGCCCTACCCGCTATGCTATCACTCCAGTCCAACAAGTTGATATTGTCATAAAAGCAGCATCCCTAATTTCATATGCTACTGAAGTATCAGGTATTGACACACGAAAATCAAATTTAAATTGATCAGTGATAGTCTGAAAATCACCAATATATACCTTTCTTGGGTCTTTTACTTTCAAAAGAGAAATGTCCTAACATTTTTCTATACATCTTTTTTATGCTATAAAGTATACATTTAACATAAAAGAGTTGAATAAATCATATGTGTCCCAGGGTAAGCTAGAAATGCCTTAACTTTATATCAATCTGGTGGTAATAGAAATTATTCAATGTTAGATATATATTTTAAGTTTTCTTGATATGAATAAAGATATTAAAGACAAATAAAGTACTACAAAGGGATTTCCACAGTTGCCAAGAAAATATCGAAATAGTAGTGTGTGTTAGTTCATGTGTTTTTCTTTATTTTTCAGTAAATTCTAGGAAAAATGTGACTTCATCCATTTTAGAATATTTTCTTAAAGTTTTAAGCCTGAGTTCTGTAACTGATTGCTACGTAATATATCTTCTGAAAACCAATGATTAGAGAATTCAGGAATTTAGCATCTTGATTCCTTAAGATATTTTGAAAGAGGAAGTCGGAAAATAGTGAAATATATTTGTGGAGGGGTGAGGATCCTTTTGTGATTCACTTGATTTGAGGAGGCTCTTTGGAAAGGAAAGAGGTCAGACTGAGTTTTGGTTGATTGGCCAAGTCCTGAGTAGCATCACTGGTAAATCAAGTAGTCAACAGTGAAGCCTGTGCTACTGATTGGTTAGCTTCCACTTGGAACATTCCCTTGAGAACTGACTGTGTTATGATCCAATTGAAGACATATGGTGTTGTTCAGAAATGAGTTAGCAGTTTTCATCTCAGCATGTGAGTTGCCCCTGCATTTTAGAAGATTTTTTTTCTTTTAGCATAAAAGTCATTTTGAGGCAATCTGCTTAGACCCATCATCGGATAAAGAAGTTGCACTGTTTGAGCATTCTCTCCTCACCCTTGTGGTCCAACAGATGCTTGTCTCAAAAGAAGGATGTTAAACTAGGTTTAATTAATATAGTTAAATGAAAAATTCCAGGATCAACAAATTATGTTGCAATGACTTTTTTTTTCAAGTTTCAATACAGGTTTTGTTTGTTTTCTTTCATTTTGAAATAGGATACTGAAGTCCTTAACCCGACTTATTTGAAACTGTTTTATTTGACTTAACCCATAGACAGCTGATATGACTTAAAGTTAAAGACAAAGAAAATCACTACAAATCTCCAAATGTCTAGGCATCCTTTCTGAAAACACAGGCTGTGATATTAACCTATCTAAATATCATAGCTACACCCAATGGAAACATTGTGAATAGCAAGAACTTGGTTATGAGTTTCTCAATCACTTTCTTCTCTTGGGTTCAAAATAATTATGCTCAGTTGTAAAACTTTAAGAGATAGTACTTGGGCTTCTGACAGTGTTTACTCAAAGTAATAGAATTAAATATGTGATTTTAATCATTGTCAATATTTGAATTTCCTTATTTCTGTATTAATTTGTAAATCAAACACTTCAATAAAGTCTCATAATGGGGGATATTTAATTGTTGATTTAAATTTGATGTTATATAAAACAGGGCATAATATGGGTATTTTAAAAGGTAAAGTGAGAAACAATCTCTGGGGTTTTGTACTGAATCATAACAGGAATAATCAAATTTGCACATGTGTTGTTTGCCTTTATTTGTCCTCATTGTTTATCTGTTGTATTTAAAAATTTTTATTTATTTTTAATGAAATCATAATTTTTGCATTTTTAAAACTTTGTTCCAAAAATTAATGTAGATAGCCACACAAAATATACGCATGTGCACACATATACATACATATATTTGTATATACAAATAAATTTTACATGTATGTCTCTAGTATTTTGTTCCATCCTAAAATCTATGTGGATTATCACTATGTGACCTAATATCAGATTGAAAGCAATTCCATTGATATTTTTAAAAGCAGTGGCCAGCAATACTTGATCTGACCTGTCTGTAATTAAAATGGAATTTAAAAAATTCTAATAATCTCAAAGTTCACAGTATCAAAATTTAGCATCCTTAAACTCAGAAATTTATGGTATCATAAAATTGTTCATTTATGGTGTTAGTGCAGTGCTTTAAGGTTGTATGAATAAAAGATTCACAAGGATCCAAAAATTAATTGAGATCTTTAGGCCTTAATAAAGCTATTGAAAGATTAAATGTTAAGTCAACCATCCTCTCTTACTAGAGCCCCACTTTAACCTTACCCTAAGCAAGTAGAAAACAATTAGTACAATATTCACACCCTTCTTCATTTAGAGAAGATATAGAAATGTTCACCATGCCTTTGGGCATATATGGTGCCATTTAAATATTTTACTCTCTTGAGAATGATTCATGCTCAAGAAAATGCAAAGTTAATCATTTTCCTTAGGTGATAATCTGGTTTTCCAGTCCACTACTGCGGCATTTCTATAAGAAAAAAAAAAAACAATTGTCAGTCCCAAATTTAACATTGCTATAAATTTCAAAATTTTTAAAGATTATAGTTAATAATAATTGAAAAGACATATAGTACTGATCTTTATACGCTGTTTCATTTTGATTAGAATCATTCTAGGAAAAAATTACATAAATTATTCATTAAAGTATTAATTACACATTTAATAACTCATGTTGGTATTTCATTTTAATTCCTAATAGATTCAGTGAGTTGGAAACTGTAGATATTTTCTTTTGGATCATGCTTCCTCTCTTTGGGCTCTTCCTATTTGTTCATAAAAGATTTAGTTTTTTTTTTTTTTTTTTTCTTTTTGGGTCACACCTGGCAATGCACAGTGGTTACTCCTGGCTCTGCACTCAGGAATTACCCCTGGCCGTGCTCAGGGGACCATATGGGATGCTGGGATTTGAACCTGGGTCGGCCGCGTGCAAGGCAAACGCCCTACACGCTGTGCTATCTCTCCAGCCCCTAAAAGATTTAGTTTTAATGAATACATCATGGATCATTGATGCCTATTAGAGTCTCACAGTACTACTGATGACGTTCACTTTGGATTATAATGTTATCCCAGATTTTGGCTGCCTGGCTCAATGAAACTAAATATACATGCTGGCAATCAAATTAGTTGATGTCTGGTATATGTGATATAGGAAGCTAACAAAGATCAGACAGCTGTGTTGCTGCTAGCAGGTGGGAAGAAAAGGCCAAAGACATGTGTTAAATAGCGTCAATCATTGTAGCCATCCACAGACAGAGATCATCCACTATTTTCTCCCTCCCCTAGAGGGAAAAGAAAGCACAGTGTTCCATAAATGTTGCATGTCCTACATATCGATCTTGATGTTTTCTGGACAAAATGAAGGATCATTAGCTGCTTGCCTGCCTAACCCCAGACATTTCTTTGTCCCGTAATGAATTGCACAGCAATGTTGTGTCACCCCAAAGCATTCTATTTTCAAACCTTCGGCAAAAGCAAAGGGTAAGTTCCCAGACACTTCAGGAATCTGTAGGGCATAAACTTGAAAGACTCACTTTCAAAGAGCCCCAGAGCAGAGTGATGCACCATGCAGAAAAAGCTTGCACATGTAAGGACATGTATTGATGAACAGAACATACAGGCTAGTTTGTAGAAAAATAAATCATGTTTTGCTCTGCCTGTAAGCACATGTTTCTATCAGCAGAGTGCTCATGCTGTAAAGAAATAGAGTGAAGAAGCTCACTTTTAATATGACTTTTGTACTCTTTAGATATTTTTATTTTTGAATCCTAGTTGAACTCAAAGAACCAGAGTAGGGTTGAGAAAATGACTGAGAGAAAATTACTTTTCTATAAAAATAAATTGTGTATCTTCTTGATGATTTTGCATATAATTTTAATCTAGTGTGTCTATATAAATAAAAATAAGATGTGTGGTTGTAGATTGACATGTTTAACTTATGGGAGCATATGAGGAAAAATATTTAAAGCCCAATATGATTTTGAAAGAAAAAATCATAGGGAAGGGAAAAAAAGGTTGTTTGTTTTAAATTAAAATTCCTCCCAGAGTAAATATTGGAAGTGTACTTAAATTATATATGTGTGTGTGTGTGTACACACAAATACATGCTTCAAAATTTTGAGTAACTGAACCAAAGATTTATAAATTTTGTGCAAGGCAAGTATCCTAACTCTGTACTATCTCACTGGCCCATCTTCCCTTTTTTCTCTTTTTATGATATCTGCTCTCTGACCTCAGCTTCCGATGAAAATGTTTTGTTGCACTCTTGTTTGAAAAAAATTGATTAAGGTGGAATATTCTAGGAAATGTAATAGTGAATTTCATTTTTATTTAACACTTCTAGCCATAGAAAATCAAACCATCCCAAGTGATGAAGTATATCCCATAGAACAAATATATTGTTTAGATAACTTTTTTCACTTAAAGCATACAAACCACACGTTAGGTATGATTAAGATTAATATTACCACTTCTAAACAGAGGGAGGTCACAGCTCAAATTTATCTATTTTGGGGAGAAGTGGGGAGTTTGGGCCACACCTGACTGCTTTCAAGACTTATTCCTGGCTTTGTGCCCAGAGATCACATCTCCCTTTGTTGGGGTGACCATATGTGGCACTGGGGATGTAGCCCAGGTCAAATTATGTGCCAGGAAAGCACCTTACTTGTGGTGCTATCTTTGCAGTCCCAAGACTCAAATTTAAAAGAGAAGTATGGAAGAGGATGAAGACAAAATGCCACCTGTGACATGGCTGAACACAGAACAATTTAAGGCATTAAAAAAAAAAAAGTTTATCAATGAAGGAATTTGGTATGTAGGAAATGCCACAAATCAATTAGGTGAATTGAGCAATAGGCATAAAAAATTGCAAGGTGAAACCATGAGATAATAGTTCAGCAGGTAGAGGGCTTACTCAAATCTCTCTGATTTGAGGGGCTGGAGTGATAGCACAGCCGGTAGGGCGTTTGCCTTGCACGCGGCCGACCCGGGTTCGATTCCCAGCATCCCATATGGTCCCCTGAGCACCGCCAGGGGTAATTCCTGAGTGCAGAGCCAGGAGTGACCCTTGTGCATCGCCAGGTGTGACCCAAAAAGCAAAAAAAAAAAAAAAAAAAAAAAATCTCTCTGATTTGAGCTGCTGCATCCCATGTGGACCCTTTAGCCTGCCAGAAGTGATCCCAGAAGTGATCCAAAAGCAAGTCCTGAGCATTATAGGGTGTGACCCCAAAACAAAAACAAACAAACAAAATTCCTGGGTTGTCACAGACAAAGGGATTTGACCTTAGATAAGCAGAGTGGTAGAGTTTGATAATGAAGTTCAGTATGTGATGGCCTATAGTTGGCATCTGATAAATTGTTGGAAGGTTTTCCACAATACTCTATATTTTCTTACTTAATATCATACTTTCTTTGATTTTTCTCTTGAAGTTTTAATCATCATTGGAGCAGGTCGCTGAGGTTATTTTGTTTATTTAATTAATTCTGAAAATTGTTTAAATGCACTTTTTTTTTTTGTATGGCTATGTCCCTTTCTGGAGTTTTTTTTTAATTCAGCCAATATAGATTCTCACTGAAAATTGTTCTGATGCACCATTTAATGAATTGCATTTTCCTTAAGTTTGTTTTTATTGATTTTTCTGAGAGTATATGGGAATAAACAATTCCTGCTAAATACATATGCAATAATCTTAAAACAAAACCATTGACAGAAATCTTTAAATCTTTTTAAAAATGTTTAACAAACATTTTCTATAGCACATATCTCAATATATAAAAAATATAAAGGGAAGGAGAATGAGATTAATATTTACAAGAAAAAGAAGCTAATTTAGTTGAAAAACATTCTAGCTTTTTTTTTTAAAAAATTCTAAGTGTTCCACATTTCAAGGCTCTGTTCGAAGTGTTGTCTTCTTTGAAATAACTCATTCTTGTATTGTGCAATGTTGGGTTTTGTTTTCTGACAGGCAAATGGTCTTGCCTAATTTGTATTGAAGTAATGTTTGCATGCTAACTTCTTGTCACTGGCTCTCCTTAAGCACTATTACTATGTTGCACTTTCATCTTTTTTTTTCTCTGCACTTCACAAACAAAATGAGTAGCATGAGAATAATAGAGAACAGTTGCTTGACCTTTGCTTTTGTGATCCTTTTGGCATCATTTGGCTTAGCCCTATCTCAAAGGAAGTACCACTTGCTTTGCTTACCATATATTTCCCATGATCTTGTGGAAGTATCAATGAATATAGTGGAATTTGTCTGAAGTCACCTTTTGGTCCCAGAATCTGAGTTCTTAAAACATTCATAACTCCATGAAACAGAAAAATACAATGTTCTTTGCATCTTTAGAATCACATGGTAATATTTCTCATCTATTATCTACTTCTAATGTATTTCTAATCTAATATTTCTAAAATAGCGACTCCATTTTATTTTCAAAATTTTCTGCATTAAAGTTTTCACAGTTATAAACTTACAAAATAAATGATAAAACCTTATTTTTATTTCTAAGACAATGTTGTTCTTTGCCTTCTGTCAGCATCACTAATGAGTAGTTAAACCATTTAGTGTCTGTGTGAATGAGTCCTATTAGCAAGCAAAGAGGGTTGAGTGGCTTAAGACCAATTAAGGCACAAGCCATAGAAACCAAGCTCTGAATAATTAAGTGCTTAGTGCATTTCCAAATCTAGAATCTCATTTAATAGGATTGATTTAAAAACACATTCTAACTAATTTTTGGATAAATAGATTGCATCCTGAATTAAGTACTTGCAGCTCTCTCTCCCCAATAACTATCAAAAGCCCTTCATGCACAAACCTCATTATTTATTGTCTAATTTTTGGAATGAAAAGTCTGAAAATGTTAAGAAAATATTTTGAAAAAATATAAATTAAAATATTTAGTAGAGAAGCTTTTTGTTTATCTTATAATTGTTTCCTGTAAGTTATTTCCTATTTGAGACTACAAGTAATGAATGAACCACTTTGTCTACTATCATTTATTATATAGAAAGAAAACTTTTCTTATAGGAAAATGGTATATCGGTGTCTTTTTCTTTTCAAAGACTTCATAGATTTTAAAAACATTTGTCTCATTACAGTGAATATATTTCTAAGGAAAGATTTTAATGTTTATTAAATATGCTTATCATTAGAAATTAGCTTATAAACCAATTGACTTCAAGTATTGTACCTTACTTTCTTTTCTATTTCAAGTACCTAACTGTCTGGAATAAATAGCGTCTGGCATGAACAGACTAATAGTTATTTGTTAAATTAGTAAATATCTGCTTGTGGTAAGTAGCACGATGATCCTCCTCCTCCAGAGATCTCTAAATTCTAACTCCTACGAGCTGTGAATTTATTAAATTACATGATAAAAAGGAATTAAATGGCAGTTATAATCAAGATTGCTAATAAACATCCCTTTAAGAAGAGAAATTATTCTGGATTATCTGGTGAGCCCAATATAAGCACAAGAGTTCTTAAAGGTGAAAGAGCAGAGCAGAGGAGATCAGAGTGATCAAACAAAAGCTTTAGATAGGAAGCTCTGAATAATTAAGTGAAGCATTAGAGAACTTGATTCATCATTTCTGACCTTAAGACAGAAAACGGGACAGCCTCTAGAAGTGGAAAAAGACCTGGAACTGAGTACCATTCAGGAGTCTCCAAAAAGGGACTCAGTGCTGAGACATTTTGATTTTAGCACAAAAGGCTCTGTGGAACTTCTAACTTACACAGCTGTAAGATACTGAAACTCTGATGTTTAACAGTTGTTGCTATTTTATTATAGCACAAACAGAAAAATAAAACATATCTAGAACTTGTTTCAACTAAATATCATTTGGACTAATTTTAAATTATGAAACAGAGAATTTTCTTACTTTCCTCTCTTTCTGATCTCAGTGTCATTTGGGTTACCTTTTATATCAAGGAGGGAAAAACTATCCTTTTAATTATTTTGCCTTTACAATTTTATTACGCTGTATACTGTATCTATGCTTCCTTTCACAGAAGGATATATTAGAATGAATGACTATTAAACACTTGAAATGTGTCTTTGGCAGCTGGGTCTCTATATCTCAGAGATCATCTTTTTTTTGAGGGGGGGGGAAAGGGAGAACACACCCAGTGGTATTCAGGTCTTGTTCTTGGCTTTGCATCCAGGAATCACTCCTGGTGTAGTGGAGTGATGGGAATAGAACCCCGGTCAGTCATGTGCAAGGCAAGCACCCTACTCACTATACTATTTCTCTGGTCCCAGAGAGTGCATTATTTTGACCCAAATACATCATATATCAATTTATTTTTTTCTGGTATCATAAACTTTTACCAGAGAAATACCAATTACAAAATATAAATTTAAGTAATATGTGTCTATATGGTCTCAACTTTAATACTTCCTTTCAATAATTTATGTTATGAACAATCATTAAGGCTCAGAAATCTTATAGAGGTTATATAGTTGATATTAGCCTTATGTTTCCAATAATTATAGATAAAGCAGAGGTGATGTTCCCACTGCAGCTTTACATGGTTGTCTTCTAATTGAAAACTTAGTTTTGTGACACATGTTTACATCCAAAGGCAATGTTATATGCTTATTGTGTTAACAAATTTGTATTATTCTCATGATTCAAAGTAACTTTCAATGAATTTATAAAAATATACTTTGAATCTAAGGGTATATTAACCCTTAGCAATTATAGGAAGTTGTAAAGATGAAAATTTATTTGAGACTAAGTTTTTTTTTTTTAAATGGTAATACTAGTTGACTTACTGAAATGTCCTAAGAATAGCAATTGGACAATTTTTGAGTTTATTTCCAGCTTTCTGTTATTTGAAGAGATGTTAACACACCCTGGGTGCTTGCCCAACTTCCACCATCAAGTACAACCTCTCTCCTTCTTAATGACCTGTGCAAGACCATTTACATAGTAAATCACAAATACAGGGGAGTTACACATCCCTGATTACAGCTGCTCTTAAAGCAATGATTGACAGATGTTAATGTATTCATATCCCAGTTCTTCTGCTCCTGATGAGGATCACCACCACCTCTCTGACTCTCCTGGAGATAGATAGCTGAGCCATTGTAAGGCAGGTCATAGTTGCTGATGGGTTACAGGTTTCTCTGTAAAAATCAGGGCAGTGACTACTGAAAATGAATTTACAGAAAATTGCAGTCTCGTGCTCTGTGAGACAATGGATCTCTATTAGGTAGGTTTTTTATCTCGATAAAGGTACATTCAAGATTAATGAAATCAATCAGAGTTATAACAAGATGGATTTTAAATAAAATTATTTTTGTGAGGGTTGCACACTTGGCAGTGCTTAGGGTTTATGCCTGGCTCTGCTTAGGGATGACTCCTGTCAGGGACTATATGCAGTTTCCAGGAAAAAAACCTGGGTCAGCTAGGTGCAAGGCAAGTCAGCTGTATTACCTCTCTGACTCTGCTAAAGTAAAATATTCTTAATAATATACAAAAGTAGTACGATCAAATATTAAAATCAAGTTGGTATTATGTGCTGTTGCTTTAAGGTAGCATCGTATGTTTGAGCCAAGGGCTTGTGGGATACCTAAGAACCATTCTGGTGGTCTGCAAACCTGAAATATTTTCATTATAATAGTAACACGTCATTTGCCTTTTTTTCACTTCAACTCTCAGATGAATTTAGATTGGAGTTTCCCAAAGGCTATAGGATGCATGACCAAGGGACAGATTGAATGCAGAGAGGATTGAGTGCAGAAGTAGACAGGATAATCTAACTGTATTCTCTTAACCAGAGACTACCAATTTGAAAATATATCAAACAAGACAACTCTTGTCTTTATTTTATTTCTGAAAATATTACAAGTATCAAGAGATCCCAAGACAAAAAAAAAATGCAACAAATGATGACACAACCACCCTGAAAGTCACTAATATGGAGTAAATTTCAAAGTTGCAATTCTCAGAACTGGAAAGTAATACAGAGGGTAGGGCATTTGCTTCTACGTGACCAACGCAAGTTCAATCCCCAGAACTCTGTGTGATCGCCTGAGCGCTGCTGAAAATGATCTCTGAGCGCAGACTCAGGAGTAAACCCTGAGCACACCAGGTAAGCCGCTCGCCCCGCAAGAAAATAGTTATTTTGAAATTCTTTTTTATTTCTGAGAATTAGAAGAAACTAAGGTAGATAATGAAGATAAAGAGAAAGTTAAAGATCTTTTCTCAGGGGTAGAGAATAGTACAACAGGTAAGGCCTTTGTCTTGAACCCTGCTAGGCTCTACCTTCAGCACCATAGGTGTGACCCCAAAACAAACAAACAAACAAAATGTCTTATCATCTCATTTTGGAAACCTTAGTGTGTTGTATAAATTTATTTTAAATGGGGCGATTAAGAAATGTGTTTTAATTACTGACTACACTACTTAAAAACAAAATAAACATGCAGTATTTCTCAAAGGCTGAGGTTATCATTCTTATTTTTGTTGCACTCTTATTTATTAGTAAAGGTTACTTGGTGGAATATGTGAATGAAAAAATGCAAATACATAGCATTATTAACCAATTATGATTAACAATTATTATGGAAATGGAAGTGTGCTCCTTCTAAGTGGGATGTAAGTCAACAGAATTTAGGGAGAATTTACAACTAGTATTAAAGTACTAGGAAGCTAACCACAAGTATTTATGAGAGTTCTGTTACTATCTATCATGAGAACCGTTTCTTTTGGTAACTGCTAATTTTATATATGCTTATCTCACAGCTAAACTACATCATGAAGATAACATGTGGGATATATCATAAATTGTGATTTAGAATAGATACTGATTATTCTAAAATTTTTTGACAATTTGCTTAATATGCTATGATACGCAGACAAAAACATGGTTTTCAAGTTTCAGGAATGGCTAAGCTTCTATTGTGGAAACCCATAATCATGATTTCTCTGAAACTAATATGAAACATCTCTAAGGAAGTTCATTCTTTATTGATCTTTAATGGCTGCTGATAATTATAACCAAACAAATGTGTATAATATGAGAGCAGATTAAAGATAAATAGGTCCCATAAATTAAAAAGATGCAGAATAATTTTTATTTCCTTTGATAATCCCTTCATTATTCTTATCCCTGGGCTGGAGTGATAGCACAGCGGGTAGGGCATTTGCTTTGCATGCGGCCAACCCAGGTTCAATTCCTCCACCCCTCTTGGAAAGCCCGGCAAGCTACCAAGAGTATCTCGCCCGTACAGCAGAGCCTGGCAAGGTACCTGTGGCATATTCGGTATGCCAAAAACTGTAACAAGTCTCACAATGGAGACATTACTGGTGCCCACTCGACCAAATTGATGAGTAATGGGATGACAGTGATACAGTGACACAGTGATTCTCATCGCTAGGACATTTTCCTGTTAAAATGTCAGCATCCTTCTGGCTTATGGTAAACTTATGGTAAATGAGAACCTCATAACTAGGATTCTCTTTTCCCTTCATGAATTTTATTAATGATAGAACATATATTTAGGTAATACCATCTTCCCTTGGAAGCAGATAGATCTTGATTTTGATTGACTTCTTGACTTTTTGAACTTGTATGGGCTACATGCCTCTTGCTAGATTTCTCAGGAAGCATAATTTGATGATACCTATTCGATGTTATAACAACTCCTTTAGAAAAGTTGACTGAATTTACTGAGATACTCTGTGCAACTCCACAAACGTTTTAGCTAGAAAATGGCAGGTATTAACATTATTTTCATGATCTAGGAGCATTTTGAGAATCATCTCAATGTTCCATCTCTAGTCTAAAACTTTACTTTCATGATTGATGTCTATGAACCACATTTTTAAATAGGCATTATTTGTTGCAGTAGCCTTATTAGCACATCTCCTTTATAACCAGGTAAGGGGTACCTTTTGGTTTTAAACTCTATGTGTACAATTGTTATATCTCCACTAGAATTTTGTCTAATTCAAAGTGTTCAAGAACGCAATAGTTCTAGGAAGAGTGAAAAGAGCATCAGATAAATATTCTGCTGATATTTGTGATTATATTTCCATCTTCCTAACCACTAATCACTTTCTTAAGACTAAGATGGTATAGTATATGGAGAGAGCCATTATTTGCAGGTAAACTAACAGAAATATGTATGATCTCAAAGTTCTTATAGTGTATTTGATATACAGGGGGCTTTTAGATGGAGAGAATTACACCCAGCACTGCTCAGGGATGACGCCTGCATGCAAAGTAGGTGCATTAGCCTTGAGCTATATCCTGGACCTTGTAATGATTTCATAGTACAACTTTGCACCTCATCTGAGAAGGTCTAGAATCCTCTTAAATTACCTTCATGCCCCAGGACATTTTGCAAAAGTAGAAATGCAGCACTTTTTTTTTTTCCCTGCAAACTTCCCTTCTTTTCAAAGGACCTGCTTTTAAATCTTACTGCGCTCTGTTGTGTTGTTTTCTTCTATATTGGATGTCCTTATAAGCAATGTATCCTCAAATGACATGCCTCTAAACTTCCCTTATCCCCTTGAATGCAGAATATGCCTTTTCGTACTTTATATCTCCTCCAAGTCTAGCATTTGAACAAAGGAAAATGTTTCTTGGGTGTTTTTGCTTTGTTTGGGGCCCTCACCTCTGCAGTTTTCTGCACTCAGGGAAGGACTCTTGGGACAATATGGGGTGCAAGGGATTGAACCTGGGTCTGCTGTGTTCAAGACAAATGTCCTACCTATTGTATTATATATATCACTCCAGCCCCTGAATGTAGGAATTTTTGTTGTTGTTGTTGTTTAGACACAATGAACTGCATTTAAATAGGTGAGCACATGATTCCATTGCAATATCTGCCCCTCAACCCTCTCCTTTTGTTGTTTTTGCAGTGATTGAGAATCTCCACTTGGTTGTGGTGCTTGCAGTCACAGTGCTCACTAGCGGTCACACACTTATAGTGTTGGTGCTAACACACACTTGATTACAGTGTGTTGGAGTTCCCTCTCCCTTGGTGTGGCACTTAGTGCTCACAATAGTGGGGAGTCTGGAATTGAATTGGACATATGGGGTAATGTCAGGGATTGAATTTATAGTTTCATGCCAGTAAAACAGGGCTTTGAGCTATATGAGAGCTCCTGAATTTTTTAATACTCTCTTAACTCATTCTTAATAATGCATTCAATTAGTAAATGCACTTTACAAAGAGAATGTAAAAAACACCCATTTAATGATTCCACGTAGAGATATTTGCATAATCCTCTGTAAATTTTAAAATATATAAACCTCAAAAGCTTCCTTTGGAATCAAAACAGTGTTCAAAGGCATCAGAACCCATTCCTTTTCCATAAATGTTAGATTATCTCTCCTTTCTGCTACCAGATTTCCATTCCTCTTTTGTTGGGATTTAGAGCAAATTAAAAAAAAAAAAAAAACAGTAATGGCCTATGTAATGGAAATTAAAATAAGCAAAAGGAATATGGAAAATGTGTTAGATCAGCAAACATCTTGTTGGTTGTTAACAATTAATTCCAGAACTAGCAATTAGACACTATTTTTCTAATTAAAATGTTTGTGAACACAACTCTGTCTCGTCTCTCTCAGATTTCTCTTTTCCTAAATCTTCCAGTAGTTCCTGTCCTTGTAGCATGTGTGGTCTGTAGTGTCACTGCTATTAACAGAATGGATTCATTAACATTTACATTGATTTGAAGTGTCATTCATTCGAATAGTTACACCCTTGCTTCCTGATGACTTAATGAAGTCCTTTATCAATAGCACCAAGAGCTTCTCCCTTTGACCTTTTTCACCTGTTCATTCTGAAAATTTCCATTGAGTTGTTTTTATTTGCATTGTGATTCTCACTTTGTTTTGGGTCACACCCAGCAAAGCACCAGGGTTATTCCCAACTTTGCACTCAGGAATTACTCCTGGCAGTGCCCTGGGGGACTATATGGGATGCTGGGAATCAAACTCAGGTCAGCCCCATGCAAAGCAAACGCCCTACCCCGCTGTACTATCTCTCAAACCTCAAATGATTCTCACTTCTTTAGTTATGTTTAGCCCAGAAACATACTAAAACTGAATTCAAGGGAGTTAATTTACACTTTTGGGTTCTGTAGAGAAGAAAATGTCTGGAATTCCTGTTTTAACCATATTTAAATGTTTATATTTTCTACATATTTGTCTTTCAATTATTTTGTTAACCTCAGAATATTTTCTTGGTCTTCTCTGAATGTGATTACTTCAATTTCATCTTTAATTTCCATATCTCCTAAATAACACCATTTGAGAGAGTGTTAATAAATATTCAATGTCATGGGGTGACCATTTCACAATTTACACATGTATCAAATCAGAACTCCTAACCTTAAATTTGAACAGTACATATCAATTTTACCTTAGTAAAGCTCGATTAAGGAAGAAAAGGTACCGGCAGAGCCAGGAAACATCTCTGTTCCCCAGTTCCTATGCTCTGTCAATGAACACATGTTTTTGTGTTGAGAAAAGAAGAGATCATTACTGTCTGTCAAACACCTGTGCTTAGTTCCATAAGCATTTTCTATCCCTTTCTTTTCCTGAGGGTCTTTAAAAAACCTTCAGATAAAAAGCAGTTTCACTTTGCAGATGAAACAGCCTTCCAAAATTTATGTAAATTGTTCTGACTCAGACATAGTAGGTAAACTGATTCCAGGGTTCTATCACTTACACACTATGTAACTTGGGCAGATTACTTACACTCTCTATACCTCAATTTTCTCATCTGCAAAGAGAAACAATCATAATTCCTTTCTATGATAGTTTTATGAAGGTGGCTATGGATTAAATCATACTATAAAAGTTTCTTGCAGTGATCATAGTGAATATCAAGTGCACTTTCTATCTAAATTGTATTTTTTTGTACTAACGCGTGGAGACATTTTATTGGATGGAAAAGAGATTAAGTCCAGGAGAAAGAAATCAGCAAGGAATCCAACATCATTTCCATTAGAAATGCTTTCCTTCTATCTTCAAACTGTAAGTCTCCTCTAGTTTTGCTAAATAAAATGAGAATTAACATCCAGAATTGGGGTAAATTGCTTGACATTATTAGCCCACTCAGAGAATTCCTCCTCAAAAGCCAGTTGCTTACTGCAATACTACTAGTTTTCAATATTACTAGGACAAATATTTGTCCATTGCTTTCAGCAAACCACTTATTTGTTTTTTTACTACTGTTTAATAAGTGGCTCTTTATTTTTAAATAAAGGCAATGTAGCCTTTTCATAGAAATCTCCTTTGGAGAAAGAATATTTCTTGGCAAAAAAGAAAAAGCTATGAAATGAATTTTTGTTCTGTTTTGAATAGTATGTGCCTGAGACTTAGGCTCAGAAGGGGAACAAAGGACATTACTACAAAGGCTCAATTAGAAGAATTGTAGACCTGCATTTTTCTCCCTCTGTATGGTACTCTTTCATTGGATGGACCAAAGAAGCCATGGAAACTAAGTGGGACCTGATAATGCTTTATTCCTCACATTCCTGAGATGTTGAAGAGAAAATGCCTAGCTGTGAGATTGTTTTTAAATCTGGAAAGTACCACTTAGAAAAATAATTACTGAATGCACCTGATTCAAAAGAACTGAACAGAGTTTTTATGGTTACAAAAGGACAAAAAATCTCAAAGTTTTAAAAAGCTGAAATGAAAATGACTCCAACAATACTAAATTAAGATCAGTGGAATAAATAATCAATTTTACCTACAATATATGCATCAAAAATATTCTAGAAGAGATAAAATCATGACATTGGCATATAAGTGGATGGGCATGGATAGAATCATGCTAAGTGAAATTAGTCAGAAAGAGATAAACATAGAGTGACTGCACTTATTTGTGGAATATAAAGTAGCATAATACAAGACTAACACCTAAGGACAGTAGAGATAAGCTCCAAGAGGATCACGCCATGGTTTGGAAGCCGGTTCCATGTGCGCCAGGAAAAGGCAGTTGGGATAGAGAAGGGACCACTAAGTAAAGGATGATTGAAGGGATCGCTCGTGATGGAAGATATGTGCTGAAAGTAAAGGACCAAACATGGTGGCCTCTTAGTAACTGCATTGCAAATCATAATGCCCCAAATCAGAGAGAGAGTAAGAAGGAAAGTACCTGCCACAGAGGCAGGGGGTAAGATGGGATGGGATGGCGGAAGGGATACTGGGAACAATGGTGGTGGAAAATGTGCACTGGTGGAGGGATGGTTGCTCTATCATTGTATGACTGAAATATAATCGTGAAAGTTTGTAACAGTATCTCACAGTGATCCAATAAAATTTAGTTTAAAATATGTATTCTAGAGTTTCTTAAATATTTTTAACCCACTGTACTATGTTGCCTGAGAAATTTCTATATTACCCTAGATATATTGGTATAGATTATGAGTATCACTGTATCACTGTCATCCCGTTGCTCATCGATTTGTTTGAGTGGGCACCAGTAATGTCTCCATTGTGAGGCTTGTTGTTACTGTTTTTGACATATCAAATACGCCACGGGTAGCTTGGCAGGGTCTGCTGTGCGGGCGGCATACTTTCGATAGCTTTCCAGGCTTTGTGAGAGGGGCGGACGAATCGAACCCAGGTATGCCTTGTGCAAGGCAAATGCCCTACCCACTATGCTATACCTGTGGTGCTATTGCTCCAGCCCAACGAATCATTATCTTTTAAATTTTGCTATTACTAGTCGGAAGCACATCCTGATTTTGTCTATACTGGAGATAATTATTATCTAAGTTTCACTTCCATGCTGTTTTGTAACTAAAATTTAAAATACTAATTAGTTTGTGTTTGAGCATTTTATATGATCTATTAATACTAGGAAAGTTTGGACCACATCTATTTGATAAGTACAGGCTTATACTTTCTTCTTACTGTTTTAAATTTAAATTTTCCTAACTATAGTTGATAATACTATTAACACAGAGCACAATCACTAACTACAGCCTCCCACTGAATAATAGGCTTATAATTTCTGTCCTTTCCAACTCAAAAATATAAATACAGAAGGTCTTACAACCTATTAAATGTTTGATATTTTCAGGTATTAATTTTTAAAAAGTAATCACTGCTGGAAGGTGGGGGAGTTTTATTTTGCAGAGTTTTAGCATCAAACTTCCCGGAGGACGCAACAACTGATAGAAAGAGAGTTCTGATTAGTTGTCCATGCACAAAGTGGGTTCCAGTTTACGTGCAGTACAAATAAGCTGGTTGTTCTCCATCCAGAGAAAATTAGTATCTAAGTTATGGAAGCATTTGTCAGTAACACAATAATTGCTAATACCCTGGCTGAATAAGGAAATGCCTATTTTGAAGTCAGGAAAGAGGCCATTCTAAATGTGAGGAAAGGCAAATTATGGGCCTTACGGATTTTATTTAGGTGAGCATTTATTTACTTGGCTGTTCGGTTTTTGGTTTAGAAGCTGTTCTGCTAGATCCTTTCCTTACTTTAGGGACCGGAGCAATAGGACAGTGGGTAGAGCATTGTCAATGGTAAAAACCAGGGTAGGAACACGCTGAGGTCTGAGTCCAGATAGTATGGGGAGTATAGCTTCTGCCTTGCAAGTGACTCATCTCTTTTTAATCCTAGCACTGCATATGGGCCCCTAAGCACCACCAGGAGTGATCTCTGGGCACAGTGCTAGGAGTAATTTCTGAGCACCTGCCTGTGTGGCCCCCTCCCCAAATCTCAAAAACAAAACAGAAACTGTGCAGTTCTTCAGAATAGATAAGGAGGATCTATTTCATTTCTCTTTGAGGCTTTCTTAAATCCCTGCAAATTCATGTTCTCCATGGCTCAAATGGTGAACTTTTCCCCCCACATAGCTGATTTAGCTAATAGAACTCAGCCTTTATAGATAAAGAAAGATAAATAGATTATATATAACATGAATTGTATATAAAGATATAATATCCTGTTAAGAAATAATCCTGTTAAGAAAGACCCTGAAGGAACGGTTTGGTGCTCTTCGTGTTCCTGGAGTGAGCAGACACCATTGGGCTACACGAGCACTCGACAGGGACGAATGGTGCCCGCTCAAGCAAGTCGATGAGCAAACAGGTGATACAGATGAAGAAAGATTTACTATAGAATTTTTTCAAATTAAAATTTGCACTATGAAAAGAAAAGTAAAGGATAATCAATGAATAAAAATTTAAAATATATTTTTGGGGCAGGTTTTTGTTATTTTTTGCCATGTTGGGGGCCCACATCCAAGGATTCTCTGGGGTTACTCCTGATCTGTATTCAGGAATTATTCCTGGCCATACTTAGGAGACTAAGTGGGATGCTGGAAATCAAGGTTAGTCCTTTGGAAGGAAAATGCTTGACCCACTGTTCTATAGCTCCACCCCTTAAAATATATACCATTATCATCATCATCATCATCATCAATCATCATCATCATCATCATCATCATCATCATCATCATCATCCCATTGATCGTCGAATATCTTGAGCGGTCTAAGTAACATCTCCATTTGTCCTATCCCTGAGATTTTAGAAGTCTCTCTTTACTCATCCTTCTCAACAATGCTGCATTGGAGGCTCTTTTTCAGGGTCAGGGAAATGAGACCCAACATTGTTACTGGATTTGGCATATTAATACACTATGGGGACTTTGTGAGGCTCTCCCATGTCGGCAAGAAACTCTTGATAGTTTGCTAGGTTCTCTCAGAGGGAGAAGTAGGCTATAAGATATATAAAATGGGCTATAAGATATATAAAATATATATGTACATATATGTATATGTGAATATACATATATATAAACCCATATTCCAAATTATGTTGTAAAGCTTAGCACATTTAAAGAATAAAAATATTTGCAGTATGTTACGTCCCTTTTTTGTGAAGCATCAGTTATACGTTAGGCTTTATTAGGACAGAATTTCATAATGTTTGTTTTGTTGTGTTTTTTGTTGTTGTTTGTTTTGGTTTTGGGGTTATGCTTTGCTCTGTGCTTGAGGGTTATTCTCAGCAGTGCTAGGTTAATCACGTTGTTGCCAGTGTGAGAATCTTCCCACCATGAGCAGAGGAGTAGGATTCCTCATCCTGGTAGCTTATGTGAAGTAGGGAATAAAAAGGCAAATTGTACCAAAAGAGAGAGGAAATCTATTGCATCCCTCTCTATGTACCTCAGTCACCTGAGGGAACTCCCTGGGAAATTTAGGATTGATGAAAGCCTATGGAGAGCTCCTGCAAGGCACAGATGCTCTTGTCCTGCTAGGCCCATGAGGCAGCCTTCAAGCTGTACCTGAAGTGCACTCATTCTGCCCATCATGGGAGATGACGTCTGTCACCCAATTTCTCAGGGAGCCTTGGTCTCAGGCAGAAGAGAAGGAATGCTCTTTGCTGAAAAGCAAAGTCAATCCTAAAACTTACCCAGACTCTTTTAGATCCATTGTCACCTTTTCCTTAGAGAACAAAAGTTCAGGAGGAGATGAACAGGGAAATAAAACAAGCTTATTGGGGAAATAAAGGGAGGGAAGGAGAGATACTCAAGAAAGAATGAGGGCTTCTCGAGAATGGAGAAAAGACCAAAGTAGCATTGCGAGGAAGGTTATGTGTGGATATTTTCAATAATGCCATTGTCCCAAATTCTTTACAGACGTAGGAGTTAATAGGGCTTTTCTTGGATGAAAAGGACTTATGGTGGTCTATGTTTGAGTTCCTGGTGAAGCTTTTGTGTGAGCATTTCTGGTAGGTCTCCTTTTGGGGATCCATCAGTGCTCAGGCCCGAAATTTTGCATCTCTCTAATTTTCACAGCTCTTGATATGGGTCTTTTGTGTCAAAGGCCTTCATGCTTCAGACACTTTTTTACAAATAAATTACCAGGACCCTCCTTCCATCTTGCCTGCAACAATATGACACTGGAGATGGAAGCTTGGCCTCCACTTGCAAATCATTTGCTTGGCCACTGAGTGCTCTCTTCAGTTCAGAGTTCTATAATTTATATTAACTTAGCCTAGGTGACAAATATTAATGTATTTTTTTGAACTTCAGGTCCGTGCATTTCCTAAAAGTATGATTCATTCATGACTAATTTGTAATCCATACTCTTTGTACAGTCTTCAGAACATCCTGCTCAATGATATTTCTCTGAATATCATCAAAGCTCCCAAAAAATATGCCTCTGGGATTTATTCTGCACAAATGTGGGAGATTCTCCCTCCACCTTTTCTTTTGCTGGTATTAGGTTTGCCAAGTGGTCTACAGGAAGAGATTAAAGATTTCAGGGGAATTACTAAATGTTCAGAAAGACTTTTTTCTTTGGTTTCTTTGTTGTTGTTTTTTTACTTTTTGAGTCAGTTTCAGGGAGTTTACAAGAAAATGCTGAAACTCTGTAGAGCAGAGTTTCCCAGAATTATTTGGCAAGGCAGTCCACAAGCTTTTCAGAAAAAATAGATCACTCAGTGGCCCCTTGAAAACCACCTTGTTTAAGCAAAAGAAAAGAAAAGAAAAAAACAAAACAAAACAAAAAACCAGAAAGGACTTCTCAATTGAACCCGACGGTACTATCATCCCTGGAACCTGGGTGATTCCAGTGCTGGGACCCCTGGCCCCCTTGAGCAATATTGCCCACTTTGGGGAACACTGCTTTAAGCCTCAATAGTAAACAATTTCTACTTTGATACTGAGAGAAATTTTCCAAATGATGTGATGCTTGAAAT
The DNA here is from genome assembly GCF_027595985.1 of Sorex araneus. Taxonomy (NCBI): domain Eukaryota; kingdom Metazoa; phylum Chordata; class Mammalia; order Eulipotyphla; family Soricidae; genus Sorex; species Sorex araneus. Next base: position 29,090,344 of record NC_073305.1, read on the forward strand.
GCAAATTTGATTTACATTTATTGTTCAAAGATTTTCTTTCATTCTTGTTGGTGAATATCCCCTGAGTATCCACTGAACTCTGAGGACTTCTTTCTGATTGTATAGCTTGTTCTCCCTTTCCCGAGTCATAGAAATGGGCAGGAGATTCAGAAAACACTCCCACCCTAGCCCCCAGCAGAATGTACTTCTGATTCCCCTATTATCTGTGTTTGTGAGACAGCATAAGAAATCCTGCTTTTAGAAGTTCTTCTATTTTTGGTTTTTCAAAGCTCCTTGTACATAAGTGAGGTGAGTAGGTGAAGAATATTGATTTCGTTCAAAGAAGGGTGTTATGTAAATGCTGCCTTGTGGACTTGCATTTCCATTTCCTGCATTGATCTCATGTTAAAGCCTTGAAGTCAGTCCTATTTTTTATGTATTGCTGTTTTAATAGAAGTTTTATGTTGCAAAATGAAAGCGACTGACCAAAGATGTTGAAATGATGCTTAAAAACCTCTTATCTATCACGTTTGGAATTTCCAGATTGATGATCAAAGAAATGATCAAAAGAATAAATGGTTATGTACTTTAACTGACATCATTATTCAAATAACTCCTTGGTGTTGTTGTTTTTTTTTTCCATTCCTCCTAGAAAATCTATTTTTGGAAAAGAAACAGATTTTACTTTTGTCATCTAGAAAAGAGGAGTTCCTTTTATTTTTCTTTGCGTATTTGTTTGTGTGTTTGTTTGTTTATAAGCTACACCCAGCACTGTAAATTGGGCTTACTTTTGGGTTTGTACTCAGGAATCTCTTCGGGCTGTGCACAGGGAACCATATGTGGTGCCTTGTTTGATCTGGGTGATTCTATGCAAGGTAAATACTTTAACCTCTGTACTATCTCTATGTTCCTCAAGAAAAAATAATTTTCCTACTGCAGTGACTATGAAGTTGAACTCAGCATAAATGACTGTAATTCTCTAGTACCAAAGTTCATCTGTTTAGCTAGAAGACAGAAATATTCTTCTCTCCTAAGACAGCTTAATTTGTGTCTTGTTTGTACAGAGTTTGTCCATGTATAGCACACTAGATATTTCCATCAACAAGGCCGTGAAAGATCTGTCAATACATTTTCCTTTTACATCACCACATTTGGGGCACATAATAAGAAGCTTGAATTGACATGTGCATGCAACAGTTACTACACTTTATCATTATGACCAATATTTTCCCTAATGTTACGAGGTTCTACTTTTTAATTAAAGATAATAATGCATTTTAATCTCTAAGGCTGTTTTCAATCATGTTGTAGTTTATGAAATGTATTCTTTTAACCAGAAACATCGCAAGCCCTGCCTTTTTAATTAGACTTATTCAAATAAAGTCTTGTGAATTGACTAGCTAGTTACTTCAAAATGCTGTTATTTCTCTTTCATGACACTGGTATTTTCAGCTGAAAAGTGACGGAGGATTAAAGAGGAGTAAAAATGAATTTAAATCAATATCCACCTTTCGTTTCCTGCTTCAATCCATAATTATCATTAGATTTTTATAGTCTTGATTCCAGTTTTTGCTGCTAAATACTAACTGCATTTGGCTTCTTGCCAACATGTCCATGTAATTTCATTGTTTCTCACATTTCATGTGAAATCCTTCTTTTTTCAAATGTTGAATTCATTATGTTTTAACTTCTATCTTTGACACTTAACTGAGATTGTTAGCCTTGCCTTATACCAACATATGACTATATCTTTAGCTATTTTAACAATTAGACCCTATGAACAATCCTGGAACCAGAGTGCTGAGATCAAAATTCCAGCTTTCTCACCTACTACCTTTACTACTTAGGGCAAATAAGTTAACAACTCTAGGAGTTATTTTCTCATCCTTACTATATAAAAAATATTGGTGCCTACTTATAGGATTATTAAGCAAATGGATTTATATATATGTTCTTAATATAGAATTACTATCTAGTACTAGCTAAATATTATAATAATATTTGTTATCAGTATCACAAATAGAAATCACTATGATTAGTGACTTACACTTCACTTTAGTACATCCCAAATCTACCCATTAAAAGTTATCTAGTAGGAAGTCACTGTTATTGGTAGTAACCCTAATTGCTTGCTAGAGTGAACAAGATAGTCAGGGGGAAAAAATTAAAAAATAAATTAGAAGAAGGACAAACACAGGCTGGTATCACTTATATGTGACGTTTAGAGTAACTGGATGAAGAAATGCAAGAGTTTAAAGGGGAGATGTCTACATCACCCTTGGCCTCAGAGTTTAGGGAGGAGAAAAAAAGAAATAGAGTGAAGGGGAAGGGGAGAAGAGAAAGATGAGAAGCAATGGGGAGCAGGGGTCAAGGGGACTCAGACACATGGATGGTTTAAAGGAATGATAGAGCTAACTATCCAAACCATAGAGTCAGCAACATTGAAATAACAAGACCCAAATTTTAAATAAGCAGACTTAAAAGGTGCCTGTCAAGATGGCAGACTAGGGATGAGGTGAGGGGGAAGGAGAGGAAATCTGGGAACACTGATGGAGGGAAGATGACACTAGTGATGGGATTGATGATGGAGCATCCTATGTCAAAAACCCAACTATGATTAACTTTTCAATTCATTGGGGCTGGAGCAATAGCACAGCAGCTAGGGAGTTTGCCTTGCACATGGCTGATCCAGGTTCGATTCCCAGCATCCCATATGATCCCCTGAGCACTGCCAGGGGTAATTCCTGAAACCCCTGTGCATCACTGGGAGTACCCAAAAATAAAAAAAAAACACAAGACTTTTTAATCATTACAATAAATTTGTAATAACTATGAATAACTTTGTAATAAAATTATGGAAAGAAAAATTAGAAAAAGGTATTTGGGTATATTACTTGAGTGAAACTATCTGTTCATATATAATTTATTCCTACATTCAGAAAATATTCCTTTAGTTCTGCCATTAACAGGCACAATGCGAAACTCTAAAATATGGTGACTGGACAAAATAGTTACTATTCTTAATTCATAATGGATAGGAGATGGTCCATAACCAAATAACCCCAAAGTTATCATAAGAAAATATAGAGATCATATAAACGAACAAACACAGTGTTTGTATAAACAAAATGTCTGTATCCAAAACACAATGAGAACACAAAATGGGACATAATTTAGTGATCAAAAAACATTTTTGATTTTTCCTGTTTGGACTAGAAACCCACAGAATTGAGTAGTGGAATGAAGAAGAACTTTTAGTTAGAAGGGAAAGACTGCAGGGACAAGAGAGAGTAGAGGTATTGAACATAAAGATAATTTATGTACCTAGAGGACAAGGAGCAAGATAGCGGAGCTCATTTATAGGGGTGGATGAGAGATGAGAGCAAATAACCAGAGCCTTACACACCTCACTAAAGGTCTCACTGGAATCTGTACACTGGGGCATTTTTAAGTGGGTAGAGGATGTAGTCCAATAAATATCTCTAAATGCTAGTTCAAGTGTAGAAGCTGGATGGTCAATGAATGGAACTGGGTGATCATAATAATAATCATTACAGGTTATTGTTGTGAAGAGCAATGAGGAAAGTTAGCAAATAGAGGATATGGGGACAGGCAAAATTATATTAACGTGCGGCTAATGGCATCTGTTTTTACCTCTTGGACTTGAAACGAAAGAATCTGGTGAGCAATTGCATTCTAATTTTAGGGGAAATGAAGGTGCCCAGAATGACTCTCAGGTGTCTCTGAGATTAACTATGTATATAATATTATAGCTGTTACTTACTTTACTGATGGATGGCTTCCTCATCTATTTAAGACAGAAAAGATGAAACTTTTCAAGGAGAACTCAGGAGTCTTGTATGCCTTTCTAGTAGGGTTTCAGCATAGACATGTGCTGAGGTTTAAATAAAATAATCCATATGAGGAAGCAGGAAATAACCCTACTGGGAAATGATTGGCAAAATATGTTACTTCTTCCTCAGATTAGGATTTGTAACTTGCATCCTGGATAGCACAAAAAGAAGGACCTGTTGGCATCAGAAAGTCGCCTTTGTTTGTCTTGTGGTTTTATGGGGTGCTCTGCTTCCCTAACAGAGATGAAAGTCCTGATTTGTTGTGACTGTTTTTAGAGATGGCCACATTGCTCTGCTGACATAACAGTACACAGAGATCAGAAAGCAGGGAGGGAAACACTCCCCTGCACATTGATGTTTGAAGATTCTCTGTCCCTCTCTCTCTGGATACATGCAAGCAAGTATTTCTATCACTGTCTTGCCACTGATGTTTGGAGCCCTTGTCTGTAACAGACAACGTGCTACCCTCCAGAGGCTGATACCCGGTGCTCCCTTGAATGCTCGACTTGTCTGATGGTCTCCAGGACTTTGCTGTCTGCAAAGTTTTCTTTGAAAAATGTTCCTACTACCACATGGGAGGCAACTTTATTTCTTATATCCCTGAAGGATACTTTCTTTTAAAACAGATTGAAAAGAATTATCTGGAGAGAACATTTAGTCTATGAAATAATAAATAAATATAAAAAGATATTGGAGTGGGGGTGGGCACCCATAGCAGTGCTGAGAATTTACTTCTTGATCTGTTTGCTCTTCTCTCTGTGCCCAGAGATTATTACTGGTAGGGAATCAGGGGATTAAAGTTGAAAATTGAACCCAGATCTGTCTTATGCAATACAGCCACCCTGCCTGCTGTAATAGTGCTCTGGTACCTGTAAGAATTTCTTACGTCAACTATTTTGAATTATTTTTGAGGGATGAAGGGTGATGTAAGTAGAGATTACAGTCATCTCAAGAATGTTATTATCTGGGTCTGGAGCAAAAGTAAAGTGGGTAGGGCATTTGACTTGTACATAGTCAACTCGGATTCAATCCCTAGCAACCCAGATGATCCCCTGAGCATCACCAGGAGTAATTGACCCTGAGCATTGCGAGGTCTGACCCAAAAAGCAAAAAAAACAAAAGAATGTATTATCTTTCCAAGGATGATGATAAAGTACCAGGTAGAGAAGAACTTCTTAGAAAATAATAATAAATCAATATCACATATACTCCCCTAAGCACTTCTTATGGTGCCATGACCAGGGTTATGAGTGTTCTATCAATGGTGATTTTTCTCAAACAGTATCCATGTCACTAGAGATATTTATGGGAAACCTAATGAACTTGCTCTGTGGACTGTAGTTTTGTCATTCCTGCACTTACTCTATCACAGTGAGGCAGATGGATTTCCAGCAGAAGTCTTCACTTTGAAATGAAGGGCTCTCTATAGAAGCAAAAAAAAAAAAAATGCCTGTATGAATTTGAACATGGCTTTGAATCCCAGCTGCAGCTGTGATTATGTTTCTTCTTTCATCAGGCACCATAATGACAACATTTTGTCAGGAGCTTGAACAAATGCAATTAAAAAAAATATTCCTCTTTCCTTTTTTTGGTCTGTGTTCTAGATAATGATTGAGAGAAAGTAGAAAAAAAAGCTTATTTTTCTGTGTGATGTTTTGTTCCATAATTAAATTATCATTTATACCTCTTCCACCTTGAAATTATCAAAGGCATATTTGAGTTTGCTTTGTCATCAATAAAATAGAGTATTCAAATAAAGGAACCAAAGCAGAGCAATAGAGGGTAATAATAAAAGGAGGAATATAAAATTTTCTTTTGAGTATGAAAATGATGTATAAGACCTGAAACTCACTATACGTGAGCTTCCTGGAAACAAAAGAGAAAAGAAGATGCAACCAGTTATATAACTCAGCTTAAACTTTTAGGGTTTTTGTTTGTTTCTTTTTGTGACAGGTGGGGAGAAGGAAGAAAAGAATCATAGAGTTTTTCCACTGCTGCATACTAATAATTTGAATGATTCTTGGCAAATAATTGGTGTTCATTGTTGAATGAAACATTAAATCAGTGACTGAATAATATGAAACATGTCACATTTCTGTTCTAATAAAACAATGTACACAGCATTCACTTCTTCAGGTCGGATATCCTCTCATTTGAGATAGATAATGATGCCCTAGCTAACTTTAGAAATGTCTCCTATTACGAAGTGCATCATATAAATAATTTCAGCTCATTGCAAATTCAGTCCACTCAACTATCTTTAACCAGTTACAGCTTCCACTAAAATGATTATCAAATGAGAAAGACAAACACATTGCATTCTAAGAAGCAGTCTCACTAATGTAACTGACATATGAGGTCAAAGACATTTGGTCATTTTTGGTTTTGCCTAGTGTGTGTGGAATTTCACTGACACTTCAGATGCTATTGACAGATCACTCCTTTTTAGATAATTCCCTTTGACTATCCCTCAACTTCCCTCCATGGAGGAACATCTTAATACCATCTGCTTTATGTGGAATCCTAGATGTAAGTGCATTTTTAGGCACAGAACTTGGAAACATGAAGCCTTAAGCAAATCATGAGCTTAGGGAGAAGCGTCTGTCCCTGAAGAGATTGTTTTACTTTTTCAATACACTTAAGGAGATTCCTCATGTGATGGTATCCATGGCTGTGTACTTGGCATGCAGTCATCCACGTGTGATAATGGTAGGGTGTAGAGTAAAAAAATGCAGAAATGAACAGAAAAAAATCTATTCAATTTTTTTCCAAAATGAATAGTTTTTTATTTCCTCCCAGAACTCCCTTCAAAAAATGCACATGCTTTTGTAATTTAACTCTGTCCTTTCCCTACTCAGCAAGTGAATGTGGTTCACGTGAGGCTGCAGTTAGTTTGTTGACATGAGAAATTTAAATTTTGTTATTACTGGATGCCATTGAATCCGCCAGACTGCACATAGGAAACATTTCTCCACTCATCTATTTCATAATGTTTAGCTATTGTTTGTTGGGGTTTAGAAAAGGACAAAAAAGAGCAGTGGACAAAATGACATTTGCTGGTAATTTTCTTTGTCTTTACTGTGATTGTAAGTGCCTGCCAACAAACCAAAGATATCCTAGGAGAAGAAAAGAAGAGATGAAAACACAATCTCTTCAAAAAGTAGGAGGGAACTTTTATCTCAGTGAAATTCAACCTCTATCTTGGGAGTACATCAGAGTCATGTTACATGTCAAGGCTAGATACTTCTTAAAAATGTATCTTTGAACTCTTTTTGTCTACTATATACATGACAGGCAAGAAAAACCACTTATTTTTTTCTGTCATAAAGTATCATTTAATAGAAAATTGATTTTTTCTAATTCATTATTCCATACTAACATATCAACTATTTTTATGTGTCTACAAACTGTGTGACTAATAGGAGCTTAATAAATGCTTTCTCAATTAATTGATAGATACAGGGTAGTAGAATTTGATTATAGTCCAGGATATATGATATATCATTAGGAAGTTATATAATCTTAGGTACATTTCCTCCTCCTCCTCCTCTTTCTCCTCCTCCTCCTCCTCCTCCTTCTCCTCCTTCTCCTGCTCCTCTACCTCCTCTACCTCCTCTTCCTTCTTCCTTTTCCTTTCTTCTTTTTTTTTTAATAGAAACTTTTTTTTTATTAGAAAATAGAATGAAAAGCTCCTCCCAGCCTCGGGAGGAACGTAGTAGGTGACTAAATTAAATATGGCTCGTGTGTGTGTGTGTGTGTGTGTGTGTGTGTGTGTGGTGTTTGTGTGTGGTGTTTCTGTGTATGTGTGTGTGTGTGTTTTAATTTAATATGAGAACAGGGCCTTTGTGTTACTTATCAAGTGACAAGAATGTTTGCAGAAAATGTAAGGCTTATGCAGGTGGGGTGTTGTCTGATTAGCTTCTGGCCTTTTGGATGATCTATTTGGCCACCTTTAAGGTTATCTATTTGACCTCTTAGTCACTGTAAGCCTAAATCCTGGGAAGAATCTATGATCTTGGGGAATTGTTATGTTTCTTAAGATCTCCTGGATTCATCCTTTTCTTTTGTAAACTGGGAAGGAGGTGAGTAAGAGTAATAGTAAGTTTAGTGTCAGTCCATTCCAATTTTTATATTTCCTTCCTATTCCCTATCAGCAAGAAAATAGGCTGGGCTGTCGTACTGTTTTGTTGATTACTACATTTAAAAGAACTTAATGAAATTCCCAGGAAAGAATGATATTTTATTTAGGAGCTACTTAATGCTAATCTAATTTAAAAAGAAAATTAAGTTCCTATGTTAGTCAATTACAAAGGATAAGGAAAATACATTTTCATAAACATATGAGATAAAGATGACCAAAATACTATGGAAAGTTTAGGAGGACTTAGAGTAGTGGAAATGAGTCAAGACTAAGGCATACACGTTTAGTGGTGAGACCGTTTAAAATGAAACTAGTGATGCAAGATGGGTTTCAGATGTGATGAAGTGTCAACAGACATTAAACTAGAATTTGGGTTTTTATCCTCTTGGGTATAATCCTCTAGTAAAATGCTGTCATTCTACTGGAAAGGAAGGCAAAGTCTAAGCAAGTTATGATAACTTGATACAGGCCACACCTCCTGAATATGGTGAGGGACCAGGGAAGAATTCTTCACCCTTCTGGGTACTTTTTGAGCCTAACAACTGATAGAAACAGCATTAGACCAGCTAAAAAAGGCAAAATCACTTTGACACCAATGCTTTGAAGCTTTATATGAAGATAACAATAAAGAAACTGAAGTTTACCTAAAATGTTTATTTTATGCTAAGGGATGTGGAGTTTAAAAAACAGATTACAGCTTTGTTATCCTTTAAAATAAATAACACTTATTTTAAAACTTTAGGACCACATCAGGCAGTGCAAAGGGGCTGCTCATTGACTTAAAAAGACAGACTGTAGAATATGATGTTCAGAGCTGGAGGAGTGAGTGAGAAATGGGATGGCATTGGGAGAGTACAACAAGTTTGGTTCAAATGAAAGTTTCAATGTAAACTTGGTCTTATGGTTAGAGTAGTTTATGTAGAATCCAATTAGAATTTTAGATTTTTAGATTTCATTTGGAGGTATAGAACAAAGAAAGGAAGAAAGGGAGAAAAATAAAAATAGAAGGAGGAAGGAAGAAGAAAAGTCAATATTGTCTGAAAGTCAGTTCAATCTCCTATCCAATTGTTAACAAAGCTCATAATACAACAGAAAGTATTTCTTTGAAATTTGAGGTATGTAAATATTTCAGTGAATCTTACTAGCTTCAGATTATTGGGAACAACGGATGAGATAACAAGTGCGCCCCCAAATGTCTTTGGTATTCTAGTTTCATATTTCCAGTGTACATAGGTATAATCTCTCTGAATTGACTCCAGTAGAAGCATAAGCAATAACACTTGGGGCTACAGCAGTAGTCCAATAACAGGAACTCCATATTCACCATTCTACAGAGACTAGAGCATATATATATATACACATATATACACACGTATATATACACATACATTCATGTATATACACACATATGTACATACATGTATATGTGTATATATACTGTATATGTACAGTATATATACTCTACATGTATATGTATATACACTATATTATATGTATATATAGTATATATAGTATATATGTATACTATATACATATAATATATATAATTATATACATATAATGTATACACTATATATTATATGTATATACATATATACTGTACATGTATATATGTACAGTATGTATGTATATGTATACAGTGTATACATAATGTATATGTATATGGTATATATACTGTATGCATACATGTATATATACGTATATATGTATATGTTATGTTGTATGTATACATGCATATATACATATATATGTATATGTCATACTGTATGTACACATGTATATGCACGTATATATGTATATGTACATATATGCAGTATAGATACTGTATATACATATATTTATATATGCAGTATATATACAGTATATATATTGTATATGTATAATATATATACTATATATATATATACTGTATCCCTGTGCTTTAGCTGTATCCGTGCCCCTTAGTTGTTTCTGCTGATTGATTATACCTTATGTAAGTGGAATTTTGTGGAACTAACCAATTGGATCATGTACATAAATGAAAGACCAGTAGGAGGTTTTATCTGGTCCCTCCTTCCTCACTTCCTCTATAACACAAATATTTGCTTGTTACAGATAACAAAAATATTCAGCAAACGCCTTAAAGACAGTTCCTGCGTCTTAGTCTACTCAAAGCTTAACTAATCACTTGACAGAGAGGAAAATTAGCAACGATGTTATTATTAGTGCATACCATCAAATACTTCTGCAATGGTGAAGTTTGTGGTAGCTATAACACAGATTAGTTCATCATCTGATCTTTGAAATTATTTGTTAAATACAAGTCAATGACAGCACATAAAGTATACTGATATGTATCTTTTGTTTCCTTATCACTTTGAAATATATGATCCTTCAGTTTGAGGATCTTATTATTAGCTTCCTTGATAGCTTTTTAAAAATAGTTTTAAGATATTTTACAACCTTTTCTTAGGATTATGTCATTGATTTACCAGCGAGCATAGTATGTTCTCATTAAGAAATAATATTGAATACATCTAGATATCATATGTTTAATGTTAATCTATGATCCAAAATTGAGACACCTCTGAAGAAATTTTGAACACAACTGGTGATAGCTATTTAATTCTTTATGATTTATTTACCTACATAAATTTCAAAATTTTACACTACCAAGGTATTTTCATATTTCTAAGTTGTCAGAGTTACAGTATTTGGATTAATGTTCACATTCTAATACTCATCTTTAAATGGAGTTCTCATACTCACAATGGGTATTCCTCCTACATTTACACTTAATAAATATTCCCTGCAACTTCCCTAGCCCATCAAGGCCTAGGTGCATACTATGCAACTTAATGCAATTAAAGAAATTCTGAAAAGAAAGCCTCCTCTTACTCCAAGTCAATTTGAAACTTCTTATTCATTTTAAATATTTCATTGCATTAATATTTCAAAGCAACAAAACAAACATTCATCAAGTGAAACTAAGCATGACCCTCTCAGATGGGTACATCTGTTGCTCTCCTGCTGTGTCCTTGAATAATTCATTTTAATACATTTAAAGTATACACTTCATTAAAATGAGCTATATTCGTTTACATATAAAGTTTACATTGATGGCAACAAAAGTAAAAGCTACTAGAAAGCTGACCCTGCAGCTTCCTTTCTCTTTGTGATTTTTGTCTAGTTTCCTGTGTCCTTTTGCCCCTCCAAGAAAGATGAAGAGGCATTTCCAGACCCAGGAGCTCAGTGAGAGCTTGAGTGATTGATGCCAGCAAATATGTGGAGTGTTTGGGTACCTTTTTCCTACGCCACGAGTGCCTCACCAACACTTTAACAACATTTATAGTCACTGCTTGTCTCTCTTAGCTCCCGCTGCTCTCATCACACAGTACATGCGTCAAATATACTGAATGGCATCTAGGAATAAAAGCCAGCGTAGTGAATACTAATCAGTTTTAACTTCTCAGAAATTAATCAATGTGAACTCATCCCATGCAGTGCAGGAAAAATAGTTCTATTTACTCCCTATCATTTTGAGCTCTATTAACAGATGATCTGACTGGCTTTGAAAGGGACTGTAATATTTTTCATTATCACAGCATTTTCTTTCCCCCCTTCCCTATAATTATGTCATAAGTCTAGAAATGTTTAGATCAGAAACACAAAAGAAATTTTAGTATTTAAAAATAGCATACAGTCTCTTCTGGCAAGGAATTTGTTTCCTATAATATTTTTTAAATGATCTGTTATTTTGGGAAATTTCCAATGACCTAATATCCACTGAATAAAATAATTGGAAAGATATTTACTGTGTATCTTTATCACAACACGGAAATTTCCACTGTTCTTATTTATTTGAAGAGAATTTCTAAATCATAAAATTATATCTCAAAGATATATTATGTAAGTACTAGTTGATACTGTATAAAAATTTAACTTGTAAACCTTCATTTCCCCCATATCACAATATTTTGATTGTAAGTTTTTTCAACTTCCAAGTTTAATACTGTTTCTGGGCTGGAGTGATAGCACAGCGGGTAGAGCATTTGCCTTGCACATGGCCGACCCAGGCTCAATTCCTCCACCCCTCTCGGAGAGCCTGGCAAGCTACCAAGAGTATCTCACCCGCAAGGCAGAGCCTGGCAAGTTACCTGCGGCATATTCGATATGCTAAAAACAGTAACAACAAGTCTCACAGTGGAGACATTACTGGTGCCTGCTTGAGCAAATTGATGAGCAACAGGTTAACAGTGATACAGTGATACAGTGAATACTGTTTCCAAGTGGTAAATACTGACCATGGTGTTGGAGAACTGGAATGATCCAAGGGGCCATTAATACTTAGCCTTGAGTAGAGTTGCTGAGTGCATTCTGTTTGTAAACTTAAAGTAAGTACATTTCCAAGAGACACTATATAGTTCCTTTTCTAAATCAGAATAGTAATTCTGATTTACTAAGTATCTGTACTGGAAGCCAAATGCCCAAAAGGGGGAAGGGAAGGGGGAGGGAGAGGGAGGGAAGGAAGGAAGGAAGGAAGGAAGGAAGGAAGGAAGGAAGGAAGGAAGGAAGGAAGGAAGGAAGGAAGGAAGGAAGGAAGGAAGGAAGGAAGGAAGGAAGGAAGGAAGGAAGGAAGGAAGGAAGGAAGGAAGGAAGGAAGGAAGGAAGGAAGGAAGGAAGGAAGGAAGGAAGGAAGGAAGGAAGGAAAGTTCTTGCCGGCTGTGAGGGAGGGGTGAGGGTGGGGAGGTGGCGAGAGAGTTAGTGGGGACATTGATGGTGGGAAATGTACACTGGTACAGGGATGGATATTGAAACATTTGTATGACTGAGGTCTGATCACGAAAGCTTTGTAACTGTGTATCTTAACAGTAATTCAATAAATAAATAAAACAGGTAATAGGACAAAAAATTTTATGAACATCTGACCTAAGAAACTCATCCCAATTACTTACTCAGCTATTTATTTCTTCACCTTCATTCCCTTCACAACCTCTCTCCACATACATCTATAACCCAAAGAAGGAAGTCAATAAATGTTATCATTTTTCTATTTAAAAAGTTTTGATCAGCAAATATATTATTGATAAAATCAAATTTTATATTATTTCTTTTCTATCAAAAAAACCCCCCAAATTTAGATGTTTCATATAATAAAACAGCAATGAAGGTCACAAAACCACTAGGGGAAATCCCACTGTGTCTTATTTGCAGATTGTGTACTACAATTATAGCATTGCTATAATTTTAACTTTCTTGTTTGGTAAGGAAAATACTGTATAGCCTAGCACACACACTTTGTGTGCTCTTTCTAAGACACATCTGTATGCTACATTTCTGCCTAAAAGGGGAAACGTGTTCCAAGGCGTCACATCTTTTTGATTTTATGACGAATAAAGTATGTTATGTAAATGTGTGCTGCTATAACAAATTGCTATAGATGAGGTGGTTTAAACGACAAAATTTTTATTTGTTAATATTCTGAAGGCTACAGGCTCTCTTTCTGGTTTGTAAAAAACATTTTCTCAACGTTTGTGCATATAGCAGAGGGCAGAGAGTGTTTTTGCTTTTTCTAATAAGGGTGACAGTCTCATATGGATTCCATCCACATAACCTCCACCCTCTGGCCTCCTTTACAGAATGTCTTTACATTGGGAACCAACGTTTCAACATGAATTTTGAGGGGAAATAAGCATAGAACTCAAAATATAATGCTGTCTTAGAATTTTGTCTCTTTTCTCATGTCTTGAAAAAAACTGGAATGATTCTTAGATCTTAAAACAATCTCATCTAGTTTCAATTATTACTTATTCTATCCACCAGATCTATCACCTGTAAAATCAGGTCATTTAAGCATATATTTTGTGTTGTGAAAATTAAAGAACATATTTTCATTTAATAAAATGAATCTATTATCATTTAAGCTGTCTGCCCTTTCCAATGCTCTGCTCTTTTTTATCTAAATGTCTACATCTTTTAAAGTTTTGGTTGCTTTTTTCATGGTATCTTTCTATCCTTCACACTCTTGCACAACTAATATAATCTTAGAAGAAGCTAAGTGTAGACCAAAAGCAGTTACAGAACATCTCATTTGGCACAGGAATCTAGTTTATGGACCATATACTCTACTGCTGCTATTTATTGATCTGACTTAGCTGCAGCAAGTTGACTTCACAACCATAGATTTTCTTCTTTGGAATCTTAGCTAACTTTCAATTTTCTTCTTATGTTATATTAATAGCAAAAGTGACCTTTAGGCAAATATTATTGATAAATGCCTCCAGTTTTCAGAACAGAAAGAAATTATACCTGATTCTATAATTATTTTGGCAATGAGATTTTAAATGTTCTATACAGATACAATATTTACTAAAATATAATCTGTTGCTCTCTCTCTATATATGTAAACAATACAATGACCTATTGTCTGACAACTGCTATTTGTACAGATGTCAACAATGTAAATTAAGTTAATTGAGCTTATATCCACAATTTGTCCATGCTCTGTTTGTCACGTTACCTATTTACTTTTATTTATTTTTATTTATTTTTTTTTGGTTTTTGGGTCACACCCAGCGATGCACAGGGGTTACTCCTGGCTCTTCACTCAGGAATTACCCCTGGCAGTGCTCAGGGGACCATATGGGATGCTGGGATTAGAACCCGGGTCGGCCGTGTGCAAGGCAAACGCCCTACCCGCTGTGCCATCGCTCCAGCCCCACCTATTTACTTTTAATCTAATGCCTTACATGTCAGTTGTTGAGTTAGAAGAGAGACTGGTTGACGATTCCATCCTAACAAGAATGCAGTTTACTGGCCATCTAGTAGAGTTATGAAAGATTACATAATAGAAAGAGTGACAATTAGAATTCAGGGAGGTTTCAGTATTTGCCAAGTAAAGATGTGTATTTTAATGAAGTTGTCTTCAGTATAAGGCACTTTCTGCTTTTACAATCTGGCACTCTGAGAGTAGGAACTGAAAAAACATTTTTCACATTTGATATGTAACTAAATGAAAACAGTTTCTGACAGAGAAGAAGCATAGACTGATTCAATCTGTAAGTCAGCGATTTAGAATGTTTTTGACTTGGTTAGGGAAATTAACGAAAGAGAAGAAGATCACAAAATAGGCCTGAATAATTTATAGACTTTACAATATACAGACATATTCTATTTATGTTAATGATTTTTGAACGTGTGCCAAGTAAACCAAAGACAACTTAGAGATTCATAAATGTTAAAAGAGAAGTCTGTCTATGTTCTAAGATTGTCCACAGAATCTTTGCACTTTAAATAAACCCTACACCAGGAGGATTGCCCCATAGCTAGAAGCCTGCTTCATGAGTGGAGGGGAGAAGGTAGATGGAATAGAGAAGGTATCACTAAGAAAATGATGGCTGGAGGAATCAGTCGGGATGGGAGATGTGTGCCAAAAGTAGATAATGGACCGAACATGATGACCTCTCGGTGTATGGGTTGCAAGTCATAATGCCCAAAAGTAGAGAGAGAGTATGGGGAATATTGTCTGCCATGGAAGCAGGGGGAGGGTGGGAAAGGGGGGGTATACCGGGGATATTGGTTATGGGGAATGTGCATTGGCAGAGGGATGGGTGTTTGATCATTGTGTGATTGTAACTCAAACATGAAAGCTTATAACTATCTCATGGTGATTCAATAAAATTAAAAAAAATAAATGAATTAAATTAAATAAACCATACGCTAACAATTGCAAGTGAACTATACTCTTAAGACATAATATCTATGAGACAAAGACTACACTTCTAGCACTGTAAACTTTATATGCGGGGTATTTTTAGGTTTGTTTTTTTTTAACAGCACCTTTTTGTACTGTTCATTTCTGGGAACTGAAAATTGTTTGTGGATGGTTTTTATTTCCTTTCTGCCTGTCAAAAATGTTCACTGTTAGAACATGGAATGAAAACTCAAGCTGTATTAAGCCTTTAAGAGATAATGAAATAAATTTGAGTTTTATAATGTAGGAATGAAGATGCCAATGCTTCAGTTCATCCAAATAGCATGTCTTTTACAATTTTCAATATTTCTTGTAAAATATGAACTGTATATGTATGTGTGTGCATATACAGGTGTTATTTGTATTATTTGTGACAAATTCCTAGCAGTATCTAATTACTACAATTTGATTCTTTAGTCTCAATCTACTATGTAGCACTGTCATCACGTTGTTCATCGATTTGTTTGAGCGGGCACCAGTAACATCTCCGTTGTGAGACTTGTTGTTACTGTTTTTGGCATATCGAATATGCCAGAGGTAGCTTGCCAGGTTCTGCTGTGCGGGCAGAATACTCTCAGTAGTTTGCTGGGCTTCCGAGAGGGATGGAGGAATTGAAACAAGGTCGGCCGCATGCAAGGCGAACACCTTACCCGCTGTGCTATCACTCCAGTCCAATCTACTAAAAGTGTTGAATTATTTTTATTGTCTCTTTTGTGAATGGATTGTTGGATTTATAAGTACATTAAACAGAACGAATATTAATAAGATTATTATTCCTTCTGTGTATTCAGCTAGCTGAATATTCATTTCCTTGTTGCTTTAACTGCCCTCATATATGTCTAAAACACTAATTTATCTTCAAAATGTATGTGAAATCAGAATGACTTTGAGAAATAACCCATTCATTTTTGTTTCAGCATATACATTTTTTTAAACTACTGTTTTAATCCACAAGCTATATTCTCCCCTCAGAGAATCACATACAATTCCACCACCTCCAAACGAATCCAGGCAAAGAAATAGCATCATACTTTAAAAGAGCAAAATTTTTCCTTCCTCCCTTCTTTCCTTTCCCCCTTCTTTCCTTCCTTCCTTCCTTCCTTCCCTCCCTCCCTCCTTCCTCCCTCCCTCCCTCCCTCCCTTCCTTCCTTCCTTCCTTCCTTCCTTCCTTCCTTCCTTCCTTCCTTCCTTCCTTCCTTCCTTCCTTCCTTCCTTCCTTCCTTCCTTCCTTCCTCCCATTTTTCTTCCCTCCCTCCCTTTCTTCTTTCCTTCCTTCCCTCGTTCTTGCTTCCCTGTATTTAGGGTCCACTTGGTGGTTCCTGAGAAAACTTTAAAATACATCTACTTATCCCATTGATCTTTCTGATCCCCCAATTTTTTTAACCACTTATTTATTTATTCTTTTGTCTTCTTTTTTTAAAAAAATCTGTGGGTTTTGTTTTTTGTAATTGTGCAAGTATTTTTTTTTCTAATTGTGCAAGTATTTCAACCCAAGCAAATTGCAAAATGTTTCATCCATATATTCTCTTCCTGATAATCTAATGAAAGAGGAATATTCACTCTATTTTGACAGATAATCTAAAATTACAGCAAAATTGTGATTGGTAGTGGTGTCTTATGAAAGTTTCTCTGCAAATTTAGTCTTGTTTTGCACTCCTACTGACCCGGCCAACTGGCTGCTTTTAGATAGGTAATGAAGGAGGAAGCCAACCCAATTTTAAACCTGCTTGGGCAATTCCCACGCTCAAACAGTGTTACAGAGAGTCCCATATGTAAATGTGAAATTTCTCAAAGAGAGACTAGAGAACTCATGATTGCTTAGCATTTTTACCATGTGTGTTTACAGAATCCAGTCTAGTATATTATGGATTATTAATATTTATTTAAAGATAATATAAGATTTCTGGACCCTGGTGGATTTGCTCTGTCAGTACTTTATTATGAATTCTGTTTTTCTTTTATGATATACTGATTTATCTTTGCTGAATGGTACATACTGATCAAGGTTCTATGCTTTTATGTCCTGTTGCTTTTCATAAACTGTTTACAGTTGCTTTTTCAAAAGGGATTTGGGTTTTTTTACAATGCAATTGAAGTGGATTTGTTTTTCCAATTTTATAAATACCCAAATTCTAAACATCTGTATTCACTTTCAGATGTCAAATTTCATCTATTTTGACTATATTCATTAAGAGACTCTAAAGTGGGTATTTGTGGATATGTATGCGTTAATTTGTAAACTGGCAATTAGACAGAAAACTTTTAGAACCAGAAAAATGGTTGCCATGTCTTTCTTATTTAAAAATGACAGAAGTGTTCAAGGGGTCAGAGATCCACAAATACTTATAATAAAATAAAGAGAACATAAATATGCCAGCATTGAGATTACCTTTGCATATTGCAGCATGACAAAAATGTCACTGCAACACTAAGCCACTGTCTTTTCCTATTTTCTGCATAAATCTTGTCAAGTTTTCCTAAATCATTTTTAGAATGAAGCAGGGATCCAGACATATTAATAAATAACATTTAATCAGACAAAATATATTATGGGAGCACTGCCAGACGTAAAATCTTATTAGCAGGTTCCTTTGAAATCTGCATTAAAATGTAAAATACACACAACCCAATGATACTAAAATCCTATATATAGAGCTAGAGAGCTCTGTCCCACAGAAATAACAACATTTGTACTTACAAATGTTTATACAAAAATATTCCTTAGAGCATTGTTGGCAATATGCAAAAATTAATATTGCAACTCAAATGTCTGTCAACAAGAAAATGACTTTTAAAAATTCACAGTGTGTGATCGAGCACTAGGCAGACATTTAAAATAAAGAATATGATGGCAACAGTAACTTGGAAATTCCACCACATATGGTTATAAACAGATTACATATTACATAAATAGATAACATATTACTATGTGCCTCTCAAACCCACTGTAGAGATAAAATTATATGTGAAGAAGTCCGTGTGTGCATGCACGCTTTCTAAATATATTTGTTTGGGCAATGGTAACAATAATATCTTTTCTTTTAAAAATTGTTGATTTTCATTCCAATTTTTTTAAACTGGCTCTGTTTTTGCAAAACCAAATGCTGTTTTTCCAAATTAGTGTCACTAAAACTTAAGTTAAAGATATTATAACACACAGACCGCATTGATCTTATTTTAAAATATGGATATATTTGTTCCTCCAACACCAGTGAGTGTACTGTTGAATATAGGAATCCAAAGTGTATGTTATATAATTCTCACTGTTTATTTAAACATAATTAACAGGTCACCACTTAGTTATCACCATGTGTCAAGATCTCAAGCTAGTTGGGGTCTTTTTGTTATTCATTCCTTTTGTTGGCTATGTCAGTAGATAATATTCATATTTTAATATCTCTGTGGCTGAGCATCAAAGCTTCATAACTTCTTCAGGCTTTCTCCTTCCTGCTACTTGCTCACTGACCTTTTACAAATTTAATTATTTATACCCAATTTGGCTTCTTCTCTTTCTTTTTGCCTGCTAATATATCGAATGTGGAATTGATACTGTCAACCATGTAGTGGAATGTGCTTCAGGAAACCTCTTGCCTCCTAAAACCGAGTGACAAATGAAGAGGAAAATGCCATTGGATTTTGCAATTTGAAACTTGGTGTGGTAAAATAAGGAAACACTGCTGAAGTTATGGTGAAACACATTCATTTCCACCCTGGAGTGAAAGTTTTACATAATACCTGGAGCAGATCATCTGATCAGTTATTTATAAAGCATCTAAACAATCACTAATCCAACATCTTACTAAAAAATTAATGTCTGGGGGCTGGAGATGTAGTATTCGAGGCAGGGCACTTTCCTTGCACATGACTGACTTAGATCAGTCCCTGATCTCTCTGTGATACCCTAAGCCCACCAGGATTTATTCCTAGCAAAGTCAGAAGTAAACCCTGAGCATCACTGGGTGTGGCACTGAAAATAACAGAACAACAACAAAAAGGTTACTATATGGTTGGTCTCCTTTCTTTTTTATTTGTATTACATATATATAATGTATATGCCTAATGCATTATATATGTGTATAAGTTATGTATATATGGAATGTATAAAATATATGCATATAGAGATGTGTATACATACAATATATACATTTACATGCATACATATATGCATAGCTATATACATAAATATTTTAGACCTGTTATATGTATGCACTATGTAGCACTATTAGTCATATCTACTATTTTACTTGAGATAAAAAATGACATATAGTATATTTAATTCCACAAAATTTTTATGTAAATGTCTGTAGCTGTTCACTGTAGCACTGTCATCCAGTTGTTCATTGATTTTCTCAAGCAGGCACCAGTAACATCTCTATTGTGAGACTTGTCGTAATGGAGACCTGTTGTTCCTATTTTTGGCATATCGAATACACCACAGGTAGCTTGCCAGGCTCTGCCATGTGGGCAGGATACTCTTGGTAGCTTGCCGGGCTCTCTGAGAGGGACAGAGGAATTGAACCTGGGTCAGCCCCGTGCAAGGCAAACACTTACCCACTGTGCTATCGCTCCAGCTGTAATATATATATACATATATACATATATATATGTACATATATATATGGGGTTTAGTGGGAGGGCTATTAGACATCTTCTGGTTTGGTGCTCAGAAATTGGTTCTGTACTGCTTGGGGGCTTTTTGGTGCTGAAGACTGAACTCAGACATATGCAAAGTGTGCAGTTGCCCCATTGAGCTTTCTCTACAGTTCATATTCTATCATTTGTGAAAAATTAATTCATGAATACCAAAGAATATGGAAAACCTGAAAACTGGGAAGGTTTGGTATATTGAATTACATGATTTAAAGAACAAGTATGATGCCAATAGCAATTCTATTACTTAAATGAAGTTATAACTGCTTTTTAAAGTGATATTTTAAATCACTATTGAATTATATTTAATGAAAAATGGTGAAAGGAGGAAGTATAGATATCTAACGTGATTTTTTAAGGCAACAGGAATGAACCTAACCATCGAATTGCCCTGTTTTTTTCGAACTATTAAATCACCAACAGATCTATTCAGCACTGAATTGTTACATTTTCTAATAATCACTAGAAAAGAAAGAAAACCACGGTCAGAAAATTGAAATTTAGTCATATGTCAGGTTTCAGAAATTTAATAACACAGAAGAGCAAAGAGAGGCGCACTGTAGCACTGTACTCCCGTTGTTCATCCATTTGCGCAAGCAGGCACCAGTAACATCTCCAATGTGAGACTTGTTGTTACTGTTTTGGACATATCGAATACGCCACGGGTAGCTTGCCAGGCTCTGCCGTGAGGGGAAGATCCAATTATTGTTGTTGGACCAATGGAAGGAATGACAACTTTGCATTAAAATCCTCCTTTAAAACTGAAGTGATAATTATGGGTCAGAGCAAAAGAAAGTATAGCAGGTAGGGTGTTTGCTTTGCGTGTGTCTGCCCCAGGATAAATCCATGGTATTCCACATGGTTCACTGGGCATCAATAGCTATAATGCTAGGAGAAATTCAAGAGTAACCCATGAGCATCACCAGGTATGACCCCCCAAACCATAAATAAATAAATAAATAAAATTGAAGTGATATTTAGAAATGTACTATTAATAAGATTTTGGGGTCATGACAAATATAAGATTAAAAAAAATCTACATTTTTTTCCTTGTTTACAGAAGTTTAAAGTGAGGGAAAGCACTCAGTGGGCTGGAGCACATGTTCTACATACAAGAGCCCTGGGTTGGATCCAAACATGGTCTCCTAAGCCTTTTGAATGACACCCATAAGGACTGATCCAGGACTAGAGTCCCCTCATTCCAAACCACAGCTTTGGTTTGGCAAGGAAAGAAGGAGGAAGGGAGGAAGGGAGGGAAGAAAGGGAGGGAGGGAGGGAGGGAGGGAGGAAGGAAGGAAGGAAGGAAGGAAGGAAGGAAGGAAGGAAGGAAGGAAGGAAGGAAGGAAGGAAGGAAGGAAGGAAGGAAGGAAGATGGCAGTGATATATTTCTATTTCTATATTCTATCTTTGGTGATTTATTTTTCTCTTATGCTTTAAAATTTGAAATGGCCAGGAAAATTGGTTTTTGAGGCTAAATAAAGAAATACTAAATATACATTTGTGGATGTAGTTAAATGTTTTTTTTTAAATATTGATTTGTTTTGCCATTAGTGAGATTCATTCTTGTCTTATTACATAACTGCATCTTTAATAGGAATATCTTTTAAATGTGCATGTGTTGAATTTGTTTTCTTTTTTATCATGAATATACACAATGTTTTTACATATTGTGTCAGCTTAGCACTTTTATGCACCATTATTTTCATAATATATTTTATTATAGGATAAGACAACAAATCATTGTCTTTTTAAAAACTTAGCAGTACAGATCCCAAACTATGTAAATACATTGGTCCATTTTCACTGCTAACGTTAAAGTGTCTCATATGTGATTGTTTTCTCTTTTCCGTTTTTCTTTAATAAAAGCTACAGAGAAGCAATTTATTTCGGAGCTTACATCTTTAATCTTCTCAGTGTATTTTCATCCTCTCATGGCCTTTTTTTCTTTTCATTTTAATTGAGAGGGAGTGCCTAATATTTTTTCTTGTTAGACGTCTTTAAAGCTTGATGACTATAATGATTAATACAATTGACTGACAATTTCCTGTGAAAACATAATGTGAGGGTGAAATGCCTTCTGGTAAATAAAGAAGGGAAATTTTGTCTCAGGAATTTGCAAGGGCTAATAAGGAGCATAAACCACATCTGTTTTGAGTGAAGTTTCTATCACTACCATCACATCCCACTTGGTTCCACAGTCTCCCCCACCCCATGGGCTGAATGATTCAAAGTTTTTTTTTATTTATATATTTTTAATATTTACAAACTACATTAATTTTTGTGTATCATGTCTATAAAACAACATTCTCCATTTGTGAAAGTCAAATAGGATATTTTGGTTAGAGAAATAGTAAGGAAAGAGATTCTTGGTTACAGTATAAAATTAATTGATTGGATTAATTGCCATGTGTGGTATATAAGTAACTTATTCTTGAGTGAGAAAATAATGAATATTAAAATAAAGTAATATTTCTTTTGCATTGCTAAAAGTTTTTTTCTCCCAAAAATCTATCAAGATATACTGAAACTTTTGGGGGGGAATCTTTTTTTTTCTGTTTTTTTTGGTCTACACCTGGCAGTGCTTAGGTCTGACTTCTGGTTCAGTAATGAGGAAGATAATGTTCTTTTAAATAAAAGCATGCAGATTTCTCAGTCTCTATTTTGACTTTTCTGTTGTTAAGAATGTCTTTCTCCTGGTAGAGTACCTTTCATAGGTCATTGGGTGATCTTTTTGGGGTGGAGGAATGGTGGGGGTATATCAAAGAGACTTTTTACTTTATATCATATTTTAGCTTAAATTACTCAATATGCATGGGAGCCTTTTGTGCCATGAATTCTACCAGTGGCTATTCAGATGGAAAATGAGTGGGATTTAGATGACCTTCCCTCATCGACAATGGCAGTACAGGAAAAATGGTTCTAAAATGGTTATCCATATCTTAAATACAAGTCTTTCCAGCTAATTGTAAACATGAGACAGTCAAATAGATATTGTTGAACAGATTACTTGAGTGAAAGATTGCAGTTACGAGTTTTAACTTCTTGTCTGCTTCCTACTCTGTCTTGGAGAATGCATAGAATCCTACCGTCTGATGAAAATATTGGGGGAGCTTTAAGGAAATCTCTTGTAGAGATTGAAAATGTGTGCTTCACTGTTGTAAGACTGTGCTGAGTCTCAACAAGAAAAAGCCAAGAGGTCTATACAAGAGTGCATTTCCTCTACCAGTCCCCACAGAATTAGGCAAAGTAAATGGCAACTAATTGTTGGCAGGATGAGAAAGTTGATTCTCTCTTGGGATACACCCTACTTATCCAAAGCATATTTAAAGCTAGGTCATTTCAAGGTTTTGATAATCATTGGGCCCTTTTTTAATATTTGAAGTCCTTAAATTAAAGTATTCCATTTGCGAAATTGAAGAAGTAGTTTTCTATTTTCGATGTCACCAGCAAGCCAAAACTGTGAGTTTACAAAGAAAAGTGTGGGTATGTGAGAGACTCGAGCATTCAGTGACTGAGAATCATTCCCTGGCTGTCCCATGACAATGGACAGACGAAGGAGTGGGGGAACGGAGAAACTGGGCCCCAGGCTGGTCGGTAGTCAATTTATTTCTTTCTCCAAGCCAGCATAGCTCGATTTTGGCGCAATTGTAGTCGTAGTTTGGTTGTAGTTCCATCACCCTAGACTCCCTGTAGAACTCAAAGTCCTCTACCTCGTGACATGTTCTTCCTTGACTTGTCATAGTCTCATCATAGTCCTCTACTTCCAGTCATCATCATCATCGAGTCCTCCATCAAGTCCCCACAGACCCTCCAGTCCTCAAAGACCCAAAGTCCCAAGGTCCCAAAGTCTTTGTTCTCATTCTTCCCTCTTTCCCTTTACAGCATACTTATATAAGAATCATGAAGAGTAGTGGTACGCATAGGTGGGGTTGAACATTGTCATAACAACAAACAGAGGTAAACCCACTCCTTTAGGAGATTAACTCAAGGACAAAATCTCATCTGAGGGTACAGTATTCCAGATCACTAGGAGATCCTCTCAAGAGTGGGATTACATCCAGGGTCTATTGCTTTATTCTTTCCTCAGCTAGTAATCCATTTAAACAATTATAGTAAATTTACTTCATATAATATTTCCAGTCATTTTGTCTGAACACAGTAAGATATATATTTTAAGCTTAAAGTTTAACTCTTCCTGGGGACATCTCCCTATATATTCTAGACCATAGTCCTCAGGCCAGGTTAGTCTTTCCTAACCCCAGCAGGGTCCTTATTCAGTTACTTCTTTTTGAGTCATGATAGAGTTTGTTCCATGACCATGTTCTTAACTTGTTATATTTATGGCACTTAGCTTGTTTCCTTTTAATGCCAGGGTAGCTTACAGTTTGCCCTGGGTCCATCCAGTACCTTCATCGGGATCCTTCCTCTGCTGGTTCCTTCCTGCTCGTATGAATGTGTGGAGAGGAGCCTTGAGCGTGACAGTGGCTGGGTTCCGGAGGTCTTTAGCAGAGGCTCAGTGTGGGAAGGGAAACTGAACCCACCCTCCTCTGTGGGGCCCCGGCGAAAACAGCCAGGCACAGGGGCAAGAGACTGCCAGAAGGCAGAGTAACAAGCTCTATTTGAAACATCAGATCGGACAGTGCTCCGAGATTGTTCTGAATCCTCTAGCTTTCACGAGTGCCTTCATGCCATAGTGTGTGTGAATATTAAACTTTGGCTACAAAGGCATACACATTCTGTTTCCAATGAGTAATAGCTAACAGTGGTACGATGGTCCCGATATGAAAGGTAGAATAGTAGAATAGCTGATACTTTCCTAAAATATCAGCTCTGGCACAATCATATGCAGAAACCACCAAATTGTTATTTTTTAAAGCAATATATACACACATATATAACACATATATAACACAGATATAACCTTTATTTTACTACAGTGAATTTTAAATTTTATACCTATAATGACAACTAAATTTCATTGTATATATGTGATCAAATATAAGATCATATAAGCCAAAAAAACAACTCTAGAAGAAGGAGAAAATGCTATCATGTTTCAAAAATTTCTTACTCAAGCATGATAGTTTTTGCTGAATGCTTAGAAAGATGTCAGGGCAGGTTGGAAGTGAGAGGTACCTGTTCAAGAGTAAACACAGACGGGGCTGGAGCGATAGCACAGCAAGTAGGGTGTTTGCTTCCTCGAGGTCAATCCGGGTTTGAATCCCAGCATCTTCATATGGTCCCCTGAGTACCACCAGGAGTAATTCCTGAGCGCAGAGCCAGGAGTAACCCCTGTGCATTGCCGGATGTGACCCAAAAAGCAAAAACAAAAAAAAAGAGTAAACATAGGCTTCTCCAGAGGGCAAAAGCAGAGAAACAGAGATAGCAAGTGAGATGTGTATTCAAGAGAGAACAAAAGCTAAAGAGCAAGTCAGAAAAAAATGTGCTTTCAATGTGCTTTAAACATCTTTACATACATCATGATGGTGAGGCTGATGAGATATCTATGTTTCATTTTGGTGACTGGAGTTTTAAGTGAATTTAATTTGCAGATAGGTTGTATAGATTTGTCTTTTCAATATGCAGAAAATGTAAAACTACAATATTTCATTTCAGAGAAGTTATTTAAAGATGAATAAAATCGTGAATTTCTTTAGATTC
This sequence comes from Sorex araneus, assembly GCF_027595985.1. Classification (NCBI taxonomy): domain Eukaryota; kingdom Metazoa; phylum Chordata; class Mammalia; order Eulipotyphla; family Soricidae; genus Sorex; species Sorex araneus. The sequence continues at coordinate 29,116,361 of NC_073305.1, forward strand.
TTTTCATTGCTAGCAATGCAATTCTAAAAGAACCCTTTAGCTTTGGTGCTTCCCAGTGAACTACAGTCAGTTTCAACACATTGGTATCTCCTTGGCAAATAATGCATCGTGGGGGTCAGAGAGATAGAACAGCAGGTAAGGCACTTGTATTGTTCACTGCCAACACTAGTTTGATCCCCAGCACCTTTTATGCCAGGAGTGATCTTTGCATAGAGTCAGTAATGATATTCCAGGAGTGATCTCTGTGCAATAGAGCCAGGAATCAGCCCTGTGTACCACTCGTGTTCCCAAAACAACAACAGCTACAACAAAAATTTAATTAGGAAGTAATGGGAAATAATGGATTGCAATGTCTAATAGTATAGGTTTTAGCATGGCCTCCATTAGATATTAAAGGCAATTTATTTGATCTTTAGATTTATTCTTTATTATAATAGGGTCAAACTTAAATAAAAAATATGATGTGAGGATTAAATCAGAAAGACTTAGCTGTTATTGTACCCATTGTTATTTTATTTATTTATTTATTTACTTGCTTTTTGGGTCACATCCAGCGATGCTCAGGGTTGACTCCTGGCTCTGCACTCAGGATTTACCCCGGGCAGTGCTCGGGGACCAAATGGGATACTGGGAATCGAACCCGGGTTGGCCGTGTGCAAGGCAAATGCCCTACCCGCTGTGCTATTGCTCCAGCCCCAACCCATTGTTAATTTTTGCTATATCTCGGTACACAGTAAGTTTTTATTATTTCGTTGTCCACTTTGGTCAGGGTGAACACAGTTTGAGATATAATCCAGCCCGCATTCAAGAATCCAGGCTCTACTATTATTATGACCTTTTTCTCCTCTGCTGTATCTTCATTTTTCCAGGTAGGAGGTATTGGAAGAGAGAAAATTAAGGAAATTGCTTGAATGACAAACCTCAAAGTTTTGTACATCCCTCCAACACATTAAGCAGAATTCCTTCTACGACCCAAACCCCTAAACACAGGGAAGCAGGGAATGTAATCTGTTTTGTATGCCCAGGGGTAAGAGAACACAGATGTTGGTGAACAGTTCAACAAAGCTCTACTGTGATTATCATTTGATTATAATATCAACATATTTTTGTTAATTGGCACAACCTCTAAGCATTCCTTTGATGGTTATTTGCTTTGTTGAAGTTTAATGCAACCAAGCCCAGAAATCAAAGTACTGACTGACAATGACTGGAATGAATTTAATACAAATAAATTATTATGAACAATCATCATTTACAACTTTTAAAATTTATTCATAAAGTTCTCCTTTAAAAGTAGATATTTTTATGCCCCCAGATATTTTTTGATCAGTCAGCACAGAGTATATAAATCATGTTTTATTCTCACTGTCACTTTAACATATAGATTACAAAAACAAAAATAAATGGAACATGAAGTAGATATCAAATATCTCCAATTACCTGTCTTATTGCTCTTTAATTTTACAAATATTATGAATTCTAAAACTTTAAAAGCGCATTTTAAATTACACAAAGTAAATTTAATTGTAAGTGTACCCTCTTAAATATTATTTGTGAAAGAATCTGAAGGCAAATGTCAGAATAAATTTGGGAAGGAAAACATCAAATATTATAAATGCTTTGAGCTACCATGCTTTCTACAGAAATGTAGGTTAATTAATAGTTTCCATTTGTAAGACAGAATATATTGTGAGAACAATGTCAGCATGGGCCTGTAAGCAAAATTAATAAAATATCTGAATATTTTAAAAGTAATGGAGTAGTAATAGTTTTCAAAGATTCAACAATCGACCTTATTTTTGCTCCTAATATCAGTATATTGCTGAAACACCCAAATTGCTGTTCATCATTCATTCATTCATTCACCTATGTAGCAAGTATTTATTGCATACTTGTTATAGGCTATACTTGATGTTAGGCTATATACTTTTAATTTTTTTTTTAGTTTTATAAGTTAGCTCACACTATTTGATTACATTTAATATTCAAACACCAATCCCACCACCATTACATCTTCCCACCATCAAATTCGGGATGTTTCAATCCCAGGCCCCAATCCCTGTTCCAAAACACAACCAAAAGAATATATTTTGTATGGTCTGTTATGAAGAACTGCTGAACACGCTTACAAAAAAGTGTTCATGTAGGAAACAGTGTGAAGATTGTTCTGTTTTGGGAGGAGCCATTAAGATATTCTATAAGATATCACTAACATGTTGTTAAAGTTTGGATGATGTCAGCTTTAGTATATATGTCTGAAAATATGTATATTGCATATCTATATATATATATTTCCCCTCTATGATTTGTTGCCTACTGTCTGAACCCCATCAAATATGGTATGGTAATTATGGAGAATGTGTATGGAGTGTCTTATGATGTGTTGTGTGTATGTTCACTCATATGTGAGGCTCGGCCAGAGCATGTGGGGAGCGGCCTGGAGCATGGCAGCAGTTAGGTTGTGGAGGTCAGCTGATGGGGCTGGGTCCTTTGGGGTGGGGAGGGTTCTCACCCGCCCCACTCTGGGGCACCCTGAGTGAAAACAGCCTGGCATGGAGCCCGGTGACATGGCTATGGGAGCCTCATTTTATGCCCCCTTCCAGGAGAAGCAGCCATGTGATCTGGAAGGTGGCCAATGACAAGATTATCTGGCTCTGGCAGAAGGTGACTTATGGGAGTGACCCCTAGGCCATATTCTTTTATAGCACATTTTCCTTAAACCTAATTTCAGTGTTTTGGCAACTTTCTGATTTAAGTCAACACATATAAAATATGTAAAAAAAAATATATATTGAAAAAAGCATAATCAATATCATATTAAACATTGGACTGGAGTGGTAGCACAGTGGGTAGTGCATTTGCCTTGCACATGGCCAACCGGGTTTGATTCCTCCATCCCTCTCGAAGAGCCTGGCAAGCTACCAACAGTATCCCTCACACACAGCAGAGCCTGGCAAGCTACCCATGGTGTATTCCAAAAACAGCAACAAGTCTCAAAACAAGTTATGGAGACATTACTGGTGCCTGCTCAAGCAAATCAATGAACAACGGAACAACGGTACTACAGTGCATATTAAACATTGTGCTGTGCTTTTAAGATAAATGGTTATGAACTTCAAGGTTACAAAGTTATTGATGATTGAGTTTCATAGTGTTCCTATACCAGTCTCTTCAGTCATCAGTGTTCCTGGGTTCCCTCTTGCCCCCTCCATCCTGCCTTTGGGACAGGCATTTTATACTTTCAACTTTTTGTCTCTTCCAGAGTGACCATTTCCCTCCACCAATGCCATAATGTCCTCTTCTCTGACCTATTCTCATCCCCCAAACCTTGTGGCAAGTTTCCTACGAGAAACCAGTTCTCATGCTTATTGTTTTTATTGCCTTGGGCATATGAGAGAAATCATTCTGTGTCTGTCCCTCCCCCTGTGACTGACTTCACTCAATGTGATCCTCTCCAGACTTATCCATGTAGATGCAATGTGCATGACTTCTTGGGCACTTGGGGTGACCAAGAACAGGTTTTGGTTATTGTTAATCATACCGCAATGAATTTAGGAAAGCAGATGCCTTTTCTGCATTGTGCTTTTGGGGTCCTGGAGTTTGTTCCAAGAATTGGAAGTGTTGGTTCCTATGGAAGCTGAATTCCTAGTTTTTTTTAGAAAGGGCCATATTGTTTTCCAAACAGGTGATGTGTAATATCTTAGTTTGAGAAGCTTACTTGATACTGAAGTTCAGAAATTTTATATTTTTGGGTGGTGCACACCCAAACAGTGTGATAGCAGGGAACATATGATAGCAGAGATTCAAAACCAGGGCTACTTCATATGGTGTACTGACATTTTGTACTATCTTTCAAGTCCCTAAATTTAGCATTTTTCATGAAAAATTTACATTTCTATCAATAAGTATTTAATTACTCCTAAGAAAGTTCCATTAATTTTTCATTTTACAAACTATATATAGTTGTAATTTTCCTCATTTTTTCCTTAAGGATCCCTTTTATATCTTTTCTCTCATTTAATGGGTTAAAAATAATCTTATTTTTTTCACTCGTGAATTTATATCTTTTTTCACATATGAATTCTTTTTACCAATTTCTGTTACTTTTTCTAATTGACTCTAGATATTATTTAAACCTTGTTATTAGATTTTCTTTAAAATTCAGGCTTATATTTTGCTATCCACTTTATACTTTTCTAATGATGATAATGTGCACACCTAGATATTTTTAAAGTGTGCATAATGCTTAACATAATTGATTTTCTTCATAGAGATCATACTGGGATTAGAAAAACACTTTTTAATGTTGCAACTAACCAAACATACCATATATTTTGATTAATTTTATCAGACATATATATCTGATTGGTAAGATGTTGCTTAGTATGTCTTTTATTTACTTGGAATCCCCTGAAAATATGTGATAGACTTCTTATTTGGTACACGCTAAATAAGGTTAAACTACATCCTGAATCTAGCAGTTCAGAGAATATTATTATCTTTATTGTAGTTACTTCCTTTGCCATATTCTAAGCACGTGTTCTATTTTACTATCAGAATCCACATCAATGGAATGTAAACTAGTGGTTTTAATTTAAAGTTGTATTAAATAGGACTGTAGAAATAGCACAGCAGGTAGGGAACTTGGCAAAATTTTTAAATAGTGCCAGTTATATTTTGGTCATTGTTTTTCAAATTGATCCATACGTCTATGATGTTGGGCTGGAGCAATAGCACAGCGGTTGGGTGTTCACCTTTCATGCTGCCGACCTGAGTTCAATTCCTCCACCCCTCTCAGAGAACCTAGCAAGCTACCGAGTGTATCGAGCCTGCACAGCAGGGCCTGGCAAGCTACCCGTGCATATTGGATATGCCAAAAACAGTAACAATAAGTCTCTCAATGAGAGACGTAACTGGTGCCCGCTCGAACAAATCTATGAGCAATGGGATGACAATGACAGTGACAGTTTATGATGTTACATATAAATCTCATTCATTGATTATGTATAAGATATTTTATCTGATATCCTAAATTTTATTTTTGGACAGAACTAGTAGTGCTCAAAGATTACTCCTGGCAATGCTCATATATTCATATGTGGTTCCAGGGATTGAACTGAAGTTAACTGCATGCAATAACTGCATGTGGTCTTTTTTTTTTTTGGTTTGGAGAAGAGGGTTGGGACCACATCTAGTTGTACTTGAGGGCTGCTCCTAACTCTGTACTCACTTCTGATGTTACTCAGGGAACAGTAGTGGAGGGGGATGGAGAGGTAGAGGCCAGCGTCATGCAAGGTAAATGCCTTGGACCCTATTATGTCTCTCTGACTCCATTTATTTGATCTTTTATGGATAGACATTCATATGGTTGCTAGTTTTAAACTGCTGGTGGTAGTACTGTCCTGATCATCCGTCAACTTCCCCTTTTCCATATACAATAACAATTTCTTGGTTTAATATTGACTTTCAGATGACTTATTACACTGTGTCTGAATTAGTGGCTCAAAAGATACTTTCTGGTAGATGAAAATTGTACATGCAGTTATTAGCAAACTTTTCTGGTGAATCTGAGCAAATTTGAAGAGTCAAGCTAGACTTCAAGCTTCTGCCATTTTTAATTCCTACGCTTCTTTTTATTAAAATTAGATAAAGAAGATGATGAATGTAAATGCATAAACGAGGTATGTATTTATTTAATCATCAGGTCATTAGAACACAAGAGACTTGCTTTTAAAGACAGACATTGCTATCCTTTCTGGCTGGAAACTACAAACCATACTGAAATAGGAGTTTGATTGTTTTCATGATTTTTTTCCAGTTGTTCAAGCAAGGATCATTCTATTTTGGACCATTCTTAATTTAATTTCTTATCCTAATTTCAAATAACTGCAATTGTTCTATTTTAATCAAAATATATTTTTTCTAAAAAAAACCAAATTTTCCTCTTACCTGGATGTTTCCTCTCAGCAATTATGTTTTGATCTTCAAAATGATATAATTTCAGAGGTTTTGATTATAATTGAATATACTATCATTTAATAGTCAGGCAGAAAATTAATGCACATGTTTCTAAGATCGAAGAATATTAGAATATCATAATATTAACAATGTCATCTCCCCCCAACTATTTTTTTCCCAAGGAGGTAATCAGGGTTACCCGAGTTTTAAATCCTCTTTCAGAAATATTCATTGTCTAGAATAGTGATATTTTATGACTGGAATAATTTCTACTTCCCATACAGTTATGAGAGCAAAATGCATGCTCATCTATTCCTTTCTTAATTTTATGCCAAAATGAAATCCTAATTACATAGTCCAGTATACAAAATTCTAATTTTGATCATTGAACTGCTTTTAGAGTTACTCATCATGAAATATAACATCTAGGCATAATTTGATCTTTGTCAGATTTTCTTTAAATTTTGTTAAAATAATGAAGAATTAATTTATTCCTTTTCCACAATTATTGCTATTTTAAATTATCCTGAGATTTTATATCTATCTTTAATTAATAGCCTTAAATAAGACCCTGGGACTCATCTTTATTTCAATTTATATTTCAAATTTGTTTCTATGTATAAAAATTATTTATAAAACTTTTGGAAAATAATTAGTCTTGTTTAACTTCAACATAGTAGGTAGAAGTAGTTATTCTGTGAATGAATTTACAAAGCAAAATTTACAAGCATAGTCTTAGAAAAAGTACATATATTTAGGCACCATTCATGCTTTCAACTGACACATGTTTTCATAACCACATGATAAGCAAAGTACCTGCAAAATACCATCCCTGAAACATATTTTATCTCATGGAGCCAGGATCTCATAAGGATTTCCTATAAAATAATTCTCTGGAAAGTACATCACAACAGTTTTCAAGAGAAGGTCTGAGCAATAAGAACAATAACAAGTTACTATATGAGATACCAAAGAATACACTAAAAAAGCAGATATTAGATTGAGGTTCTTGACATTAAAGTCACAGAAGATAACACGACTGTGATGTTTGTAGCTCAACTCTTGTCTCTTATTACCACCCTTCTTTCTCATGGCTTCTCACTATAGATTTCTCTTTTTATTGTTTTTAAAATAGAAACCAGAAATACAAACCAGAAAACAAGTAATCAGCAATAGAGTATATCTGTGGAGTTTCTTTTTTAAATGCTTAACTGTAGTCTGACACCTTGAGAATATTCCCCCCTGATTTGATGTTTGTGTATTGTTCCAAATGAGTTATGTGGTTGTTATATTACAAGGACAATACTGGGACTTTCAGCTTCCTCCTATGCATTTTTCAGGCTGGTGATTCTGTCTTCCACATTTGCTCACAGGCTTCAATCATCAGGGTTTTCCATGCCATTTGTCTCTTCTTAAGTCTGAGTATATGACTGCCTGTATTTGAGAGTTTTATTCTCCTTTCCTTTAGACCAGTGGATGCCTAATTTTAAATGAGCTATTTCTGCCAGTTTTCCAGTTTAATCCCTGTTGCCATGATTAAGTAGTCCAAAACATTCTTCAATGACGTCTGAGGCTTTGGAATTTAAAAGTAAATTGCTTCTGGGAAAAACAAATCAAACTTGCATTGCAGACCTACAGAAAGTGCATTAAAACATATTACGCTGCACTTTCTTGGTGGAATAAATTGAGAGTCACAGTAATGTTTCTTCTAGCAATGTCAGATTCTGAGACACTTCGATTAATTTTGGCTTTAGATTGAGTTTCTCTCCAATACTCCACTCTCTATTTGATGTGTCTACATTTTTCAATGTATCCAATGACAATTTATGCCATAAATTATGGGCTTAGGGCCCAAAACTCTGAGTAGAAAGGTAAAGCAATAAACTAGAGAGCGTGCATGGAGAAGATATGGATTTGATTTGATTTTCCATTACTGATTTGCTATATGACACTTGGCAAACTGTGAAACTTTAGAAGGCCTTCATTTATATCACTATTCCTGTCTACCTGTGAATATATCGTGATGACCATTACATTTCAAAGGTCTTCTGGAACAAGGTGCTGGAGAGGGTAGTGTGAAATACTCAAAAATTCTGCAGTTTCCCAATAGCACCTGTATGCTCAATTTGAAACAGTGGAAACAGAATGAAACAAGAGAACATAGTAAAGTGTATCTGGAAAAATCTGGAGAAAATCATTGTCTTCTTTTTTTTTTAATTTAGGAAATTAGATACTGCACTTTTCCTAAATGAAGAATAATTATAGTTAAAAATGCATGTTTAACCCAAGGATAATAGCAATAAGGGCCAGGAGGATCACTCCATGGTTTGGAAGCCAGTCTCACATGCTGCAGGAAAAGGCAGCTGAGATAGAGAAGGGACCACCAAGTAAATGATGCTAGGAGGGCTCGCTCAGGATGGGAGATGTGTGCTGAAAGTAGACTATGGACCGAACATGATGGCTACTTAGTAACCATATTACAAACCATAACACCCAAAAGGAGAGAGAGTAAAAGGGAATGTGCCTGCCAAAGAGGCAGAGAGGACTGTGGGAGGGTGTGAGAGGGATACTGGGAACATTGGTGATAGAGAATGCACTGGTGGAGGGATGGCTACTCGATCATTGCATGACTGAAACATAATCATGGAAGTTTGCAAATCTGGAACTGTATCTCATGGTGATTCATTAATTTTTTTTTTAATTTAAGTGCAATTGAAAAAGGAAAAAATAGGGGGCTGGAGCAATAGTATAGCGGGTAGGGCGTTTGCCTTATACGCGACCAACCTGGGTTCGATTCCCAGCATCCCATATGGTCCTCTGAGCACCGCCAGGGGTGATTCCTTAGTGCAGAGCCAGGAGTAACCCCTGTGCATTGCCAGATGTGACCCAAAAAAGCAAAAAAAATGGGAAAAAATAATAAAAATTTCATAAATATAAAAACATCATGTTTAAAAATCAAGTGTAACAACTTAATTATAGAATGCTTTCTGTTAAGAATAATTTATGTATTAAAATGTACATAATAAAAAGAAATAGCTTACCCCAATTCCACTTATTGAATGAATATAAACACTATAACCAACTCTAACAACATAGAGTGAAATGTCCTTCAAATGACTCTTTAAAATCTCTCTCTGTCACTACCTTTCCACCTGTCAGAGATGACCACTAGCTTTCAATAAAGTTGCTGAGATTTTCTTTTTTCTGGTCTGTGTTTAAGGGGAGCACATTTGGCAGTCTTCAGAAGCTCTGTACTTGGGAGCATCTCTTTATTCAGGAGAGTGTTTATTTGGAACCAGACCTCCTTCAAAAAAAGTATGTGCTCAACCCACTAAGTTACCTTCTAAACCCTTAGACTTACTTAGACTTACTTGAATGTAAACATTATGTAAGTGGGAACTTATTTTCAGTAGTCTTTTTTGTCTGACATTCTACTAAAAAATAATTGTGCAATTCATCTGCACAATTATCTGTAGATAAAGATTATTCATTATGATAGGTTGTATTAAATATCCTTTGTTTCATGATGTCACAAGTTTTCCTTTTTAATATCCACATACAGTTAGGTAGTTAAAAGTTTTTGTCCATTATTAACAATCACACTGTGAATGCTAGTGTACAGTCACATAGAACGCCCTAAAGTATAGAAACATTCTATTTCTGCACTATCCAATATGATATTCCATAGCCTCATGCAATTATTAGCCTCTGAAATGTGATTAGTGTGATTAAGAAAATAAACTCTTAATTTTAGCTAATTTTAATTCATCTACATTTAAATAATATCTTTTGTTAATGCAAATAATTTCATAGATCCTGGCATTAGACATGCTTATAGACATGCATATGTACTTATTTCTTTTGAGAATTATTTTTTTGTCTACTATACTTATGAATGAATCTACTTTGTATTCTGGTAGGCAAAGCTCAGTTTTGTGCATAAGTGCACCACACACAGAAAAATGGTTGTTACTAAACAGTTTTCTCTTAGTAGTGTTCACTTGGGTCCATTTACATTCTCACCAGCAATGTATGAGAGTTTTCATTTCCCCACATGTTTAAGGGTGGGTAGTATTCATGCAGGGGTTCAAATTCAGTGCCTCAAACATTCAAAGCATGCACTCTATTATTGAACCACATCCCTATTTTTTTCCAAAATTTCAATAACATTTTGCATCTTTTATATTAAAAAAAAAGTAATGAGGACCAGGGGTCATGTCTCAGTGGTAGAACTTCTGCCTTGCTAGCATCAGGTCTTGAATTTGAGCTTTGGTATCACCATGTACACCCAAGTATGATGCATGGTCTACACCAAAATATACAAACTCTAATGCCCAGAAGCAATTGTGGGCAAGCACAGCAACTACTGAATGAATACAATCCCTGGAGAATACAACCTCTAAAAGTGAAAGTATGGGACTCCCAAAACTCACCAGTCATTGCAACAACACCAAAATAATAATAAAAAGTTTTTAAAAGATGAACAAATATCTTAAAAAGAAATGGTTTGTCAAACTGTTCAACTTCACAATTCTTGATTCCTTCCAAACTAGTCTTTGTAGGAGTGTCAAACTTTCATAAAAGACCAAAAAAAATCCACAAGAAATAAATGTATTTTACTTTTAATAATTTAACAATATTCTACTGTCTTTCCATTAGAAACCCAGTTCTTATTAGGTAATATGCACGTTTGGCTTTTCAGGATTATATGTTGCATATCTTCCCCTGAATCCATTATAATCTAACTATAGATTCTGTAGTTCATCAACATTCTAGTCTCTCTTTTGCATTTTGATCTTTGCACATTAGGCCTAAGATGTTAATTCTTTATTTGCTTTTCTCAGCTTTTTCTACCTCTTTTCTTGCCTACCATTCACATGAACACCAATCTCCTGTGTTTAGTCTCAGTTTAATCGACACCACATTTTAATGATTCCTACCTGAACAATCTACTCCTTACCCTTTCAAGTTCTAACAGTTTGTTTGTTTTATACTTGTCTCAATAGCTATCACTACCTAGAATTATTCATCTGGTTATTTATTTATCTTTTTACTTATTATTTCCATCTGTCCCCACTAGAATGTAACTATGGTAAGGAAACCTTTCTTTTGTTCACTACTATGATATGCAAAGTAACACTCTTTTTGCAAAGATGTACAAGTTCTAATTGTCATGTTATATAAGGGGTGAAGAAGAATTAAGGTTATATATAGAATTAAGGTTCCTAATTAGCTGGCATAAAATCAGTAAATTATCTCTGATTATTGGTGGCAGTTCAATGTAATTGCAAAAGTTCAGAATTGTACAAGAAGGCAAAAGAGGCTATCAAAAATGATGTATTGCTAAAAGGACATGACCCATTTTTGCTAGTTTTGAAGGGAAGTAACTGGGACAAGAGCCAAGGGAAATAGGTGGCTTCTAGAAAAGAAAACACACAAGGAGATATATGCTATCTAGTGACCCCAAAAAAGATTGTAATCCTGGAGAAACTTGCTGTCATTCCAGTAAGACCTATATCAAAGTTCTAACCTGTAGATTATGTTAATAAATTTGTTGTTATAAGATGATATCTTATAATTTTGTGGTAATTTTATACCAATGAAATTTAATATAATGTCTAATTATAAAAAGTTAATTTTAAATGATGTGTGTTGCACAGAAAATGAGAGAGATACTATTAAATGGAATAAGCAGAGAAATTTTCATCAAAGGGGAATATTTGATGTCGCACTAATAGGTGAGCTTAACTTAGTTGAATAGAAATGTGTATTATGAACCTTTCAGGTCACTAATAGGACAGAATAATATGGGAGACATAAAGTAAACAAGTATAGGAATCTTAGGACTTGTAATGGGAGAAGTTTCAACTAGCATTTTAATTTTATCATTGCAAATTAAAATATCTTAAGTAATAACTACAACTTATCATTGCAAGAATCTAATCTCTTGAGACCAATAACATAAACAGCTTAGTAAGTCAATTGGAACATTAATAGTCAAATTGACCTATACCAAAATGAAAAAGGAGATTTATTTTTCACAAAGATGGCTGAATTATGCAAGTTCTTGTCATCTACTCCCAAATACAAAAATACTAATTTTAAAGTGACATTCATGCCTATGTTCAATGAAATGCTTAGTACAATAGCATGGATGTGGAAACAAACCAATTTCTGAATTAAAAAGTTGTCATATGTGATATGTAAAGTATTATGTATAACATAAGCACATAGTATTATATGATTCAGTAAATAGTATTATACAATCACTGTCACTGTCATCCCCATTGCTCATCAATTTGCTTGAGCGGGCACCAGTAATGTTTCCATTGAGAGACTTGTTACTGTTTTTGGCATATCAAATAGGCCACGGGTAGCTTGCCAGTATCTGCTGGGCAAGACACTCTCGGTAGCTTGCCGGGCTCCCTGAGAAGGGGGGAGGAATCAAACCCAGGTCGGCCACCTGCAAGGCAAATGCCCTACCCACTCTTCTATCACTCCAGCCCAGTATTATACAATACTATTAAGTTATATAATATTGTATATTATATGCATACTTATATCTGTATCATATAATGTGCATATGTAATGCCAGATATTATATATTCATACTACATATCTATATCATACTATATGGCTATAAGAAAAGATGAAACTATGACGTTCACTGCAAGTGGATGAAACTGGAAGGTATCATATTAAGGAAAATAAGTCAGAGGGAGAAGGACAAATACCAGATGATCTCATTCATCTGTAAATTATAGAGAGAAAAAACAAAGGCATAAACAGAATGGAACAATGAAAAATTCTCGGCCTTGGATTATAAAACTGAATATCAAACAATGAGGGAAGCAGTCAGGCAATGAAGACTGGACTAGAGGTGACTGGACTTTAGCACTTTGGTCATGATTGGGTTGTACAGCAATAGCATAAATTTTAACACTACTGTAAATATGTTGCTTAAATTATAATAATAATAAAGTTTCAAGAGACTAAGTAGATAGTTCAAAAGGCTTGATCATTTGCTTTGCCTGAAGGAATCCCAACTTGGTTTTTAGAAATTCATAAGCTCTTGAGCACTGCTCAGGGTGGCCCTTTAAAATAAAAATAAACAATACAAAAAGTCAATTAAAAATCCTAGAGAAAGAAGAATAAGAATAATATGAAGTAAGAAAATGAGACAGGACTTTTCTATGCAATGTTGTGTATATTTAAAACTCCATCAATAAACTAAGAATAGTAGTTAATCTTGCAGTATTTAAGTAAATAACCTTATATTTTGAAGGTAGTAAGAAATAGAACTGGGAGTTGAATTGATGATATGTGATCTTAGAAGCAAATTCATAACCAATTAGTTTTTCTTTTTTACAATAACAAAAAAAAGTAAATGTGGATCACTGTCTCACTGTATCACTGTCATTCTGTTCTTCATCGATTTACTCGAGCCGGCATCATTTGTCCCAGCCCTGAGATTTGAGCAGCCTCTCCTTCCTCATCTTTCCCAATGATTAGAGGCTTCTTTCAGGGTCAGGGGAATGAGACCTGTCATTGTTATAGTTTTTGGCATATCGAATACGACACAGGGAGCTAGCTGGGCTCTGCCGTGCAGGCAGGATATTCTCGGTAGCTTGCCGGGCTCTCTAAGAGGTATATATATTTATTTCCCTTTAAGGTGATGTGTCCAGGAATATGTTCACTCATGGGTGAAGCTCAGCCGAAGCATGTGGAAAGCAGCCTGGAGTATGGCTGTGATTGGGTAGTGGAGGTCGGTTGCCCGGGCTAGGTCCCTTGGGGCAGAAAGGGCTCTCACCATCCCCCTCTGGAGTGACCCAAGTGACTTATTAATTTTCAAAAGCAGCTTGAAGACTCCAGGGAGTAGAGAGAGTATGGGTGAAATTGTCTGCCATAGAGGCAGGGGGAGGGATGGGATGGGGGAGGGATATTGGGGACATTGGTGGTGGAAAATGTGCAGTGGTGGAGGAATGGGTGTTCTATTGTTGTATGACTGAAACTCAAACATGTAAGATTTGTAACTGTATCTTACGGGGATTCAATTAAAAAAATAAGTCTAACAAAAATAGAGGCTGGAGCCATAGCACAGCGGGTAGGGTGTTTGTTTGCCTTGCACTTGGCCGACCCGGGTTTGATTCCCAGCATCCCATATGGTCCCTCGAGCACCGCCAGTGGTAATTATTGAGTGTATGAGCCAGGAGTAACCTCTGTGCATCACCTAGTGTGACCCAAAAACAAAAAAAAAAATCTAAAAATAAAGTTTCATCCTCAGATATCAATTTCAGATCTCAAGACAATGTTATTTAATGGAAAAATTAGAGGGATCTTAAAAATTCTGTGTTTTCAAGATTAAAGAAAAGCCTCTGGAAGAGTGAGATCATTCCCCAAATTTCCCACTTGCCATTTGGTCCTTTATCTACATCCACCAAACATCTCCCATCCCAAATGATTCCTCCAACATCATTGACTTAGTGATCCCTTTTCTATTTTTCTGCCTTCTCCCCCAGCTTCTCTCTGTGCTCTGAGACAGCTATAAAAGTTAGACACTGGTTTTTGGTATGACTTTGTATTGCTGTTCATCCCGAGAGGTCATCTCTTTCAAAACAGGCTTAGATATCAGGTCCTGTTGTTTTTCCCTATAAGATTAGGGATAGCTAGTACACTAAGTGAGGCACCTGCTTTATATTCAGCTATTCTGGTTTGGAGCCCTCAGCTCCACAGATGGTTCCCTGAACAGTAGCAGGGGTCACTCCTAAGCACAGTCATCAGAAACAGATGCTGAGCATCACTGGTTATCGCTCAACTACCCTCTGCTAGCTCCTCCTATGCAAAATTATTTTCCTCATGATCCCCAAAATGGACTGTAAGTGGACATAGTCAAACCCTTAATTAGAACATGCTGATACCCACACTGTGATCCCCATTATTAAGCTAGATAACTTGCCTACTAGATTTTGTTGATGCTGCCACTCATCATGTCTATGCCTGTCTTCTATGAATTAATGTAGCTTCAGTTAACTACCTTACGCAGAAATTTCTGGAGGATGATTTTCTTTTTCATAGGGGTGGGCCACAGTCAATGACTGAGTTGCACAGGTTACAAAAGACCAGCTCTCTTGCTATCAGGGTATCTGATGGTACCATTCTGTTCCCTAGCTACTCATGGGATTAAATTTAAGCGAAACTTCAATCTGAAATATTATTCTTGTTTAACATCTTCCTACTCTATCCAACTTCTCTCATTCTTTGTAGGGTTCCCTTGGAAGGACTCACCAACTCTTTTCCTACCCCCACCCACCAAATCAATATATTTTTGGTATTTTATGTCCTATCTCCGAACAAAACTTTTTATTTGTGAGAAGTATTTGCTTTTCCAACCTCTCTCCACCCCCATATAAAGAAAAGTGTACTCTTATATGTCTAAATGTCACTCTTTTGAAATAACACACTCTAGATTACACCAAAACAAAACAAAACAAAAATTATAAAATCCACTTTGCCACAGATATATCTGAAGACTGAAGAATCATGAAGAAGAATTGGATCAATGGTTTTATGGCTTCTGGCCCAACTCTGTCCTCAGGATATGCTCTGATTCCCTGTGAGTTGTTCTTAGGATTTAGTGTAATTCTCGGCATGTCTTTGAGTCAAGTTGTTTACGTAGTAAGAAAGATTATTGGTAAGTTGTTCCTAAATTTTCAAACATGTTCCAGGAAACATAAAAATCCATCTATTAAACACTGTCCCCATAGGAAATGGAAATAGATCGCAAGCAAATTTATGTTGCAATATTGTGATATTTTTTTCCTCAGAGAGGTACATTGGTAAGAATAAAAGAGAAATAATACAGCTACCATTCTTGAGAGAATGGATAAATTAACAAATAAGTGGCTGGATAGTTGAATGACCTAGCGAATCAATGGAAGATTGAGTGATCGAGTAAACTTGCTGCAGTGTCCTTGAGGAATAAGTTCTTTGCCTTTGTCTGTTCTTCAATTATAAAAAGACATTCCTAAAACTCTAACTATAATATAGAAGAAAAAAGCAATTTAGTTTGTCTGTTGCTTGACTTCCCTACCTTCTTGCTATAAAAAAAGAAAAAAATATATTACTTGAGATATTCAGTGAAGAAACTATGCTGGGACTCATTCTTTTCTCAAAATACCTAATAACTTCTAAAAATTTCAAAGCAATTGTTTTCAGAGGCAATATTTCTAATCCTTGGGAGAGACAATATTTTTAAAGTTTAGAAATTTCTTTGAGAAGAAATCAACTTAAACTTTCCTGATGTATTTGAGAAGTACGTTATTGAAAAGTGGTATGACTCAAAAGTGTTTAGCTCTTTATAAACATGTTGTAGAGAGAACAATGAAAAATTATGACTATCAATGGGGCTTTAACACTACAATTGAAGTAATTAATATGTCAAGAAACCAGTATTACCTTTTGAAAAGGACATTAAATGAGTTACCTTTGAATAGGACATTATTATTAAATGTATCAGGTTAGACTAAGTAAAAGTACATGTCACTGTCACTGTCATCCTGTTGCTCATCGATTTGCTCAAGCAGGCACCAGTAACATCTCCATTGTGAGACTTGTTACTGTTTTTGGCATATGAAATATGCCACGGGTAGCTTGCCAGGCTCTGCCGTGTGGGCAAGATACTCTTGGTAGCTTGCTGGGCTCTCTGAGAGGGATGGAGGAATCGAACACTGGTCGGCCACATGAAAAGCGAATGCTTTACCACTGTGCTATTGCTCCAGCCCAGTAAAAGTACATATTTAGAGAAAATTTATTTTGGAAACAATGAACACTTACATTTTGCAGAATATTTAAAAATGTATCCTTTGTATAAGCTTCATACCATGGAGAGCACATAAAATTCACCCTCAACTGAAGGGGCAAGTTGAACATATTTTGAATTATCGAGTTGGAGAACTGGTTAAATAAGCATTAAGACACACAGACTGAAATATGGCTGTGGTAAAATAACTTTAAAGTAATTAAATATTTATATAAATTTAAATCATAAAAGTAAATGGCTTTAATTAAAAGATATAGAGTGTGAAGATACTTCTTAGTAAACACACTTCCTTGATTATGTTGTGTAGAACATTATTCTCTGTAGTAGCACAGCACCCATGAGTTTTAAAGGCAAGCTCTATCTGAGGAAATAACTAGACCTCCTATTAGGAGTCCTCATGGGGACCTTCAATTCATATATGCTGTCATCTTGTCCCTAGTTACTGGAACTAAACAACCAGGTTTAAATGGTCTGCTCTGTTGGCAAATAATAATACAAAATTATCTCATTACTTCCTTTTATATGAGGTAAAATAAATGATCTCATTCTGACCCTTTCATTTATATCTAATTTAAATTACTATTTTGAGATGTTCTACCAGTTATTTCTCTAGTCAATGATATACCTATTTAAAACAGCTTTCTCTCAGACTCAGTATGGAAATGTGTTGATATAAAAATCAGCAGAGTGGGTAAATGAAAAATAATACAAATATACTGCCATAATTAAATTTTGTAAGAACTTAAGTTTTAATAAGATGTTTTGTTTAAAATTTATCACATATAATTTGAATCAGTAAGCATATCTGTAAAAACAAATATAGCATTGTCTTTAAACTGTTTTCTTCTTGTTTGTTGTCTGAGCTACATATTCTAGGAATTTGTTACATAGAGATAGAATCAGAACCTACTTTTCAAATTTGCCCTCATATAGCATTTGTCATCAGATGTAGCATTATCAATACAACTGGAGATGGTATTTCTGCTGCTGATGTCTGTGACTTTATGATAAAGAAAACATGGACTTGGCAGAGTTCTTGAATGCTTCTATGTTGTCCATTTGTATAGCTTGCTTGTACTTACTTGGATCCTTATGAGTAGGCAAATTTTTTTTTTTTTTGCTTTTTGGGTCACACCTGGCGATGCACAAGGGTCACTCCTGGCTCTGCACTCAGGAATTACCCCTGGCGGTGCTCAGGGGACCATATGGGATGCTGGGAATCGAACCCGGGTCGGCCGCGTGCAAGGCAAACGCCCTACCCGCTGTGCTATCACTCCAGCCCCCAAGGCAAATTTTTTTGTGCTATGAAATTACTTTTCTCTATACAGTGCAATATAGAGAATCACTTGTATCACTTGTCATTCCATTGCTCATCCATTTGCTCGAAAGGGCGCCAGTAACATCTCCATTTGTCCCTGTCCTGTGCTAGTCTAGCCCAATAGTGTCTCTTTATTTCAGGAACAGAAAGAGCATCAAACCATTCATTCAGGGTCTTGATGAAGAAGTCAGACCATCTTGTAGGTTGCAGGCCAGGCATTATTTTAATGTCCTGTGGAATCCAGTCAGTAACAGCTCTAGTCATCTCCAATTTGCTTTATGTGTCCGGCCCATCTGATATTCGATACTTTGGCAAATGAGGCAGCATTCCTGATTCTAGATCATCGATGGAGGTTGGAACTCTGGAGGTCGGAACTCTGGATTCCTTCTCTCACTTGAGTGAAATGTGATACTCCAAGCATATCTCTTTCGATTCCTTTTTGGGAGAACCTAATAGCGTTCTCATCCTGTTTTCATAGGGCCCGGGTCTCTGAGGCGTATGTTAGTGCAGGAAGAATGGTGGAGTCAAAAAGATGTGCCCAGAGCCAGAGGTTCTTCATTGTCTTAACAATTTCTTTGACACTCCTGAAGGCATCCCACACCCCTCTCTTCCTCCTGTGCAACTCTGGTGGTCATTTATCATGTTGAGTTCTCGATCTAGGTACACATAGCTGCTGATTTGGAGATGTTCGTTCTATTGAGAGCAAATGGAACATCAGGAACTAGTTGTTTCTTATGAACATTGTCTTTATGAGATTCAGCTATAGTCCAACCTTTCCACACTCATGGTCGAAGTCGGCCAGCATTCATGCCACTTGGCTAATGTTTGATGTTATTAGAACGATGTTATCAGTGAAGCAGAGGTGGTGTAGTTGCCAACCATCTATCTTCACTCTCATTCCTTCCCATTCCAGTTGTTGCATGATGTCCTCAGGGATTTTACTGAAGAGTTTTGGTGAAATGGTATTACCCTGCCAAAAGGGTATCACCCCTCTCTTTATGTTGATGACCACTTCCTTGTAGAATGGCGAAATTCTGGTGGTGAATCTGTAATACAGCTCATGGAGGAACCTGATGTACTGAGTTTGAATGCCCTGTTTGGCTAGGGCTTCTATGACTGCTTCAGTCTCAACAGAATCAAAGATCTTTAAATCAATGAATGTTAGACAGAGCGCCATCTTGAACTCTCAAGAAACCTCAATGATCTTGGTCACTGTGTGGATATGGTTGATCGTGCTGAATCTTTTTTGGAACCCGGCTTGCTCACATTGTTGTCCTTCATCTAATGTTCTTCCAATCCTATTCAGAATGGCTCGAGTGAACAACTTGTAGAAGACAGACAACAGGAAGATCAAGTGATAGTTGCTAATGTCATGGATGTCTCCCTTCTAGTACAACAAAATGGTCCTGCTGGTTTTCCACTGGGACAGAATCTTGCATTCAGACAGATAGCATGTGAAGAGCTGAGTCAGTGTATTGACGAATACTGTCGGCAGATTCTTCAGGTGTTCGGGTCTGACCTGGTCTTGCCTGGGTGCTATATACTTCTTTAATGATGAAATGGCATGTCAGATTTCGGAAGGGAAATTCTGGGAATAACATATCCAGCCTGCGGAATTTGGTGTGTGGGCAGGTGGATGTAGCTATCGAAGAGATATGAGTAGAAGTTATGGATAACCTTTTCCATTGCCTTCCTGGAAGATGTGATAGATCCATCAGGACAGCAGAAGGCAGTCATCTTGGTCTTATGGTTGGTGAAGGACAGGCGGGCATTTCAAATACTTTTCCTGGCTTCTGCTGCATTGGCCAACACTGCTGCTCTTCTCTTTGAGGTCTTTCTTTATCACTTCTCTGCACAGTTTTGCGAGCTCAGATGTTGCTTGTGATTGCCTTAGATTTGTGGCAAACCAGGCTGTCATATGAGCTCGAGAGTTTCTCAAGACAGGTGTCTTTTCGTGGCTTTCTCACTCTTGGCATTCCTTGCACAGTCATGGAGGTGCTGGACCAGTAGATCATATTCCTCGTCAATGTTGCCAACAACAGCATCTTCCCATACTGCCACAATAGTGCCAAAGAGTCCCAGTTCGTGGTCATTCTGAGAGTTCTCTTCTGAAACTTTGCAGTCTTTTCTCCCTGCTCCATGAAGTAGAATTTTGCACGAAGGAAACGGTGTTCTGATCCCATTTGGAATTTTAGCACAACAACAACATTGGTCAGGCAAAACCATTGATTGGATATGATGTGGTCAATTTCATTGTGGAACTGTCCACCAGGAGATTCCCATGTCCAATGTTTAGATTCGGCCTTCTGGAACTACGAGTTACCGTGGATGGTCTTGGTCAATGTGATGAACGCAGACAGTCTCTCGCCCTGTCCGTTCCATTCTAGGCCATGGATCCCAATGTGGAGTCCTTTGGGAGACCTTCTCAGTCCTATCTTGGTGTTAAAATCACCGGCAATCACCTTGTAGGAGGTTTGGTCTTCTTTATAGAACTTTTCCAGCTCTATGTAGAACTTCTCAATTTCTTCTTCATTGTAGTTGGATGTTGGTGCATAGATGATAAAGATAGAAACTGCCAGCAATGAGCCACATCTATTCAAATGTAAACATCCAATTCGGGTTGTTAGGCATTCAAATGAATCAATCAATGCTCATGGCCAAATTTGTGTTGATGTGGTAAATGACACCACCGACGCCTCTGCTGTTGCAAATTCTGTGGAACAGTTCTCTAGTGTTGAAAATGGCGTGATGTGTTCCATGCTTTCTCATCTCTGTCAATCCAATGATGTCGTACTTGATTTTCTGCGCTTCAACCATCAGATCCTCGATGGATGCTTTTGATGCAAGAGTATGTGTGTTAAAAGTGCAGACAGTCATTTTAGTCCTTCATTTTGGCAGCCTCGTTCGGCCTGAGATTTTATCAGCCTCTCCTTGGTCGTCCTTCTCAACGCTGCCATATTGGGAGCTCTTCCAGGGCCAGGGGAATGAGGCCCATTATTGTTACTGTTTTGGGCATATCAAATACGTCGCGGATAGCTTGCCAGGTTCTGCATTGCAGATGGGATACTCTCAGTAGCTCGCTGGGCTCTCCAGGAGGGACGGAGGCTTTGGGGGAGGTCTCTAATCACCCTTACAGATGCCCGCACTTTAGTGAATGCAAGCTTTCGGTCAACTGGCATGTTGTAAGGATCTGCACGCTGACAAACATGTCACACACCTTGTGCATGGACATGCTGCTCGAGTACAGCAAGTACTGGGCAGATTGACACAGTCGATGCAAGGAGTCCAGCTTTGCACCTGACTGCATCTCGGGGCAGCACCCGTTGGTTCACTCTTTGTCAGTTGGCACTATTGCCACCCCCCACAATGATGAAGCAGTGAATCATCGAGGGGGAAAAGAGAGAACCAGAAGGCTAAAAGTTTACTGGGTAAAGTAATAAGTGATACAGTCTTATCTTAAAATTATATGTTGTTCTTCAGAGTAGCCTACATGTCTTTGGTTGTAGAAATGCTTAAAAGAAAGAAATAATCTAGAAATAAAAGGTAATTCTCTTAGACTTATTCTGTAGTCTAACATCTACATTCCAACAAATAAGAAATCATACTTATTTATTAGAGTTTAGATGCCTGATCTCAGCTGATACCTCTGTTCTATATTTATTTGTCCTAGTAGCTCCATAATGATGATGATGATGATGGTGATGATGATGATGGATGATGATGATGATGATGTTGATGATGATGATGATGATGTCTTTGGACCACACTCACGTATGCTTAGAATCTTACTTCTGGCTCAACACTCAGGGATCACTCCTGGCAGGCTCAGAACATATGGGATGATGAGGATCAAACCTGGATCAGCTGACTTCAAGAAAAACTCCTTACTCACTGTTCAATCTCTTCGTCCCCGAGTTCTCTCTTGATTGCTAGAGAGACTTGCTAGAAAAGCAGTATCAGAAGTTTCTTATATGCTTTGAAGACTTTTGTAGATACACTCCAATTTAAATTGCCTTAACAATCTGTATGTAGTGAAACTACAATGCTAATAGAATCTGTGGGTTTGGTGGTACTCTCAAGGCCATATGGTGACCATATGGGATGCTTGGATTCAAACCCGGGTTAACCACATGCAAGGCAAGTGCCCTACCCATTGTGCTATCGCTCCAGCCCCACTCTTACCTCTTTTAAAATAATTCAGGCAATATTATTAAAGCCAGATACATATCTGTTGCATTATTTGAATATCATATTTCATCTTGTACATAGCTGGAATGAAATATTTTGCATAAGTTAATGAATGAATCAAATATCAACCTATGTACTAAAGAAACTTAGATAGTGAATGGGAAGAAAAAAAGACAAATGAAATAATAGAAAAATTATGTGAGGGCCAGAGACCTAGTACAGATATAACGCACTTGCTTTGAATGCGGCAGAACCCAGTTGAAATCCCCAACACAGGGGCCGGAGCCATAGCACAGCGGGTAGGGCGTTTGCCTTGCACGCGGCTGACCCGGGTTCGATCCCCGGCATCCCATATGGTCCCCCAAGCACTGCCAGGAGTAACTCCTGAGTGCAAAGCCAGGAGTAACCCCTGAGCATCGCTGGGTGTGACCCAAAAAGAAAAAAAAAAAAAAAGAAATCCCCAACACAGTATGTAGTTCACCAGGCACTGCCAATGGTCACATTAGAGCACAGAAATGAAGATAGCTCCTCAACCCAAAAGACATACAGAAATGTAATAATTAGTATTTCTTATCATCTTTTTAAAATTGATCAAAGAAAGTACCTTGTAGAATGGAAAACTTACAACTCCAGAAATTCATTTTTCTCTTTTCCTTTAAATACTTATCCTTGAATTTTCAGGAAATAAAGATTCAGTTATAAAGATTTTAGAGCAGAATGGTTTTACTGCCAACCTAAGTCTATTATCCATACTCTCCTAGAATCACTTACTAGTTACATGAAATTTCACTGTTCACATATACCAAAAAGCCTTGACCAACTGCTGTCCTTAATGGCCCGATGGAAGCTCTTTGCCTGACTTTAATTTAACTTGCTGTGACGTTTTATTCTTTGAACATAGACCATTTGAAAATGTTTGATGAGTCTTCTTGGCTATATGATGTTACATTTGCTTTTATGGAACATGTTTAACAGTAACTTGGAACAGGAAATAATAACCCAACCACAAGAGTTTCTGTCATTTTCCCCCAAATGTGAAGTGAAACAGAGAGCAAGATGCACAAATTTTTTAAAGTAAATTAGCAGATTGCCCCCAATATTACCAGTGTTTTAGAGAGCAATATATGCTTTAAACTATATAATACTTTTAACTATATGTGATAATAGAAGGAGTTAAAGTTATGACTTTCACATTTTTCTATACAACTGAAAAATTGCAATGCCTGGAAGAGTATAGATTAACAAAGGTAACAGATGTTGGTTTGGAAACTGCATTGTCTAGAGGAAGAAAATTAATTTGTGAAAAAGCATCATCTTTTTTCCCCCTGTGTGTACTTTTAATGGCCTTAGCAAGCAGAATAGAAATATTTGCATTCTCTGCAATCAATTTACATACTTAAGCATTTGTTATTCTTCCCATCCTAAACATAACTGTCTATTCAATAACAACTGACATAGTGAAAAGAAGAGTAAAGAAAAGATGTGTGTCTTTGGTGTCAACCTGCCACTGGCAGGCATGCTACCTCATGTACAATGCTCATTTGAAGTTTCTTTTCTTATTTCTTGACTTTAGCAGAACTTGCTGAATATCCAGTTAAAATGTAATAGATATGTTTCCCAACTGTCTTGCAGAATTTTTTTTCTTTCTCTGTCACTTGACTCAAATCTATCATTTTGCTTCACCAGAGATGCCAACGCAAAAGTCTTGTTTTATCTTTTGCATATTTTTTTTGAGCATTGTGAAGATAGCCAAAACAGAATGAAAGCAGTGACAGTGAGGAATAATAAGAAACTTCCTTAAGCAAGCATTGAGCAAGTCACTTTTTCTTCTTTTTAAAATGTTTTTCATCTGCTAACTGATCCTTGTAGCTTGGAAATGCAGTTGTGTTTAAACCCATTTACAACAGATTTCAATAAAATTCTCATTATGTCTTCTATTTCAATAGCAGGCGTTAACACAAATGGAGTTATGAGAATGGTTTCCAAAGGAGTCCTAGCATAACACCAAGTGGAAAGAAACATTAAGAAGACACAGTGTCTGTTAAGAGGCATTTTCTATTTACACTGCATTCCCGTCTCATTTCTCCTATTCAGATCTCTAGCATATTTGTTTAGAACACATAGAATCAAAATGGAGCTTTCTCTCTCCATGTCCCTCTTCACTACTTTAATCCAGGGAATTATTTTTTTTTTGAAATGTTGCTTTGTTTTTGATCTGCTCATGAAAGTCTTATCTTAGTTAACTAGAAGTCTATTTTGTTAACAAGCTGTGCTATTTCTTTGGGCTACATTTATTTATGCATATCAACTAATTATATAGTGCAGATAATTTTAGCAAGTGACAGTTCTTTTTTCTCCTTTATTTCTTCTCTCTTGGGGTATTTTTGAGAATACTTTACTGGGGGCAAATTCAAATGGATTGCTTTTCTATTCAAAGTTTATCTTAAAAACTTTAAAATTTAACAATTGGCCTAAATGTAGTGGTACAAACAAACTCAAGTCAAAGATTTAATCCAAGAAGGAAGAATAAATTTGAATTTCTCTATTCTATATCCACTCAATTTTCCTAGTTGTTGATGTTCTTTGCATGCCCCGGGGTCTCACACATGCTTGGTTGTGATGCTTAGATTTTAGATTGTGTTGGTCACAGGGGCTACACTCCTTTAGTTTCAGTGCCTGCATGTGGCCCATTCTCTCAGTGTTTTCTGGGGGTCACTCTGGCTGTGGTGGTCACACCTCTACTTAGTTACAGCTTGAAGGGTTGCATTCTGTAGTTGTGGTGCTTATATACACTTGACTGTGATGTGACCAGCAGTCTCTTATGGTACTGAGGATGGCAGACAGTGAAATTTCTGGGTCTGAATCACAGAGCTACTTGGCCCATATCTCTGGCCCTGAGAACTGAACACTTAGTCTCATGGTTGTACGGAAGGCGCTTAAGCTACACCAAACCATGTCCCCGTCCAACGTTTTTGTTCGTTTTGTTTTGTTTAATTTTTTATTTTATAAAGTAATTCACAATATTTTATTGCATTTGATATCCCAACACCAATCCCACACCATCACACTTTCCAATCACCATATTTCCGATGTTTTCATCCCTAACCCAAATCTCTGCCCCAAAGCAGAACCAAAATAACATATTTTGTATTGTTTGTTATTAAAAAAAACTGCTAAAAATGCTACAAAGAAGTATCCTTAGAGGAAAGAATATGGAGATTGTTGTATTTCACCTAGGTGTCATTAAGCCCTTCTACAAGAGATCATTAACATGTTCTTAAAGGTTGAACCTTATGTGTGTGTGTGTGTGTGTGTGTGTGTGTGTGTGTGTGTGTTTGTAAAAGCAAATGCATATTTCCCTCTAAGATTGGTTGTCTACAACTTTGAACCCTATCAAATGTGATGCGGTAATCTTGGAGTACGCTTAGGTGTGTGGTTGAAAGTATCCAGGAATAGATTCACTCATGGGTGATGCTCCACCCAGGGGTGTGGAGAGTAGCCGTGAGGCTGGGTTCTGGAGGTTTTTGGCTGCTGGGGTTGGGTTCCTTGAGAAGGGGAGGGCTCTCACTCACCTCCCCCCCTCCGGGGTTCCCTGAGTGAAACAGCCTGGCACAGGGTCTGATGGCATGGTTACGGCAATCATCATGTTATGCTCCCTTCTGTGAGAAAAGGACGTGTGATCTGGATGCTGGCGATGACGAGATTATCTGGCACCATTAAAAGGTGACTCATGGGCATGGCTGCTGTTTTGTCAGAGACACGGGGGTATGGGAGGTGGATCTCTGTTCCCTTCCCGATGAACTCAGAGTTATCTGTCACAAAGTTCTATATACCTGGGTTTTTCCAGAGCTTCACTCATGGGTGAGGCTTAGCTTCAGCATGTGGAGAGCTGCCTGTGAGGATGGTGCAGGCTGAGATCTGGACATTTTCAGCTGCTAGGGCTTTGTCCAGCTGCTAGGCTGGGTCCAAGGTGCCCCAGTGAAAAGCTTGGCCCGGGTCCATTGGCATGGTTATGGCAAGTGTCATGGAATGCTCCCTTCCAGGAGAAAAACCCAGATTATTTTTTGTTTATGCAAAGAGTAAATTTTGTATTAGAGCTAATATTAAGTAGCCAACCCACTCATGACCATCTTCAGTTCTTTGATTGCATGCTGTTTTGGACACTTATCTCATAAATATGTCCAAGAGAGTACATATGATTATAGCAAAGATACAGGGTCAATTGTTTTTATTTCCTCTAAAAAAAAAGAAATTTCAAAACATACAGCCAGTCAATAGGCTACATTATTCATAGATCTTTGAAAAATCATAACAGAGTGGTTGTGTATGCAAAGTACCTATAGGTCCCTTGGAAAATGTCTCTTGCTGAGAATATCAATACTTATCTAAAAAGTATAGCATTTGAATTTTGTTCATTATTATTTTCCAGTGAGTGATTCAAACATACAAGCAAACGTTTGATTACTATGCTGTACTTTAAACTCTTTGTTACTTGTATATTCATTTCCAGCTATGTTTGCTGTTCTATTTGATCTTAAACACCCAACAGAAAATAGAGGCACAGAGAGCAAGAATATTGCCTTCAATAAGTGTAGACAAGCAAAAATTAAATTGACCTTCAACTTCAGGTTTCTCTGTCCTTCCTTAAAAAGGGGATATAGAGAGGTGCTAAGTTGATTTATGTTAAGACCATTTCAGTAAAGCAATGGCCTTGTACCAATAAATGTTTAAGTACCTAGTTCTTCAGGGATGTGTGGGGAAAAAAATGCCATTCTTAAAATAACTTGGATGTTCTGTGGAAGCTTTGGACTGCTAGAGTATTTACTTAGAGTGCATTTTAAACAAGCTTCATATATGAAGACACTACAACATGCCTTCTAGATTCTTTTTCACTTCTTTATTTACATATCTAGCAATTGCAAATAAAAATAAAGATGAATAAATCAAAGGACTCATTGGAGAACAAGATACATTTGTTTGCTTAAGCAAATATTCTCAAATAATCTTCCATATGAGAATAGAAAGAAAAAAGGAAAGTGGATTAGGTCCTGGTTCCACTTCACTTCTAAAAGTTACTTTGGTCACTGTCTTTCATTGAGACTTCTCTCTGCCTCAATGTTCGTGACTACAAAATAGTAGTGGAGGAAAACTGGTGTGAGTGGTCTTTGCAAATACTAAACATCTGAATTTATATATTCAATTATTATATTAAAACAGTAACAAGTCTCACAATGGTGCCCGCTCGAGCAAGTTGATGAGCAACAGGATGACAGTGATACAGATATTAAAGCACCAAGATTTATAACGTCATTCATAGTTTAAGTTTAGACATATAATGTTCCAGCACTGATCCCACCACCAGTGTAACCTTCCCTCCATCAATGTTCCCAAGTTTTCCTCCATACTCCCTCAACTTCCCAGTCTGCCATCTTGATAGGCACCTTTTTAAGTTGGGTCATTAAAGTTTGGGTGTCATGATTTCCATGTTGTTGACTCTGTATTTTGGATACTTATCTCTAGTATTCCTTAACATCACCAATGTGCTTGAATTCTCTTGACCCCTGCCCACCCCCATTGCTTCTTATCTCTCTTCTACCTTTCCTCACCAATCTTTTTCTTTCCTTCTTCTCTCTATACCCTGGGGTTAAGAGTGATCTAAGTATCGGGCTGGAGCAATAGCACAGCAGGTAGGGCGTTTGCCTTGCACGCGGCCGACCCGGGTTCAATTTCCAGCATCCCATATGGTCCCCCGAGCACCGCCAAAAGTAATTCCTGAGTATATGAGCCAGGAGTAACCCCTGTGCATCGCAGGGTGTGATCCAAAAACCAAAAAAAAAAAGTGATCTAAGTATCACCTCCAAGCCATTACATTCCCTCATTCAGCTATTTTAAACATAGCTATTCTAAATACCATGTGTAAATGATATCATCCTGCCTTATCCTTTTTCTTCTGGCTTATTTCATTTAACATGTTATCTTCCATTCCATCCGTGTTGCCACAGTTTGCATGGTCCAATAATTTTTATAGCTGAGTAGTATTTCATTGTGATTATATACCACATCTTCATGATCCACTTATCTGTCAGACATCTGACATCCAGGTTGATTCCAAATATTAGCTATTTTACTGAGTACTGCAGTGAATAACGGTGCACACGTGAGCCTTTGTATGAATGTTTACAGTAATTCTGCTTTTGATTTCTATCCTCAGAATAGACAAACCATTGAATTTGGATATATCAGAAGAATGTATCCAGTTTTTTTAAGTGATCCATAACTTAAAAGACCCATAAATTGAAATCTTTGCTATAAGTAATTTAAGTCATAGAAAAGACATGTTAATTAAACATATGGATAATCTTAGGGCTATACAGTTACCATAATAATGATATAATTTTGAAACAATGAAAGCAAAACTTGATAGATGGTAAAATAAATATTTTACTAATCCCTCATATTCTTTTACTAAAACAGAAATTTAGAGAAAATCTCTTAGAAGAAAACTATCCAAAAATCATATAGAAATACTTGGAAGAAACTCAGTAGTAGAACACATACCTCACATGTATGAAGTCCTGGTTGTGATTCAATAGAAGTCTCTGATTTAACTGATTTGCCGAATGCTGATTACTTGATTGCTTTTCTCTTGATTTTTCAGGAAACAAATTGATAGTTTGTTAAGAGGATGGCATTTTTCAATTTAACCTGAGTAAGCAGTCACCTTAATTAATGAACTGAGGTAAAAGAATTGGCATAATTTGATACAGTATCTTATATCTGATCAAGTTTACCCAAGTCAGCTTTGGTGAAGATGATAAACCTCTGGTTTGACAGTAAATATATGTTGTTCTAAAATTCACAGTATGAGTTTATTGGTGCCACAAAAAGCTTAGTCCATCATGATTTCCACATTTGGTTGTATGTTTTGCCCAGAGACCTACCCTTAGGTGTTTTCTTACAATGATCAATGTATGACATGTGTATTACATTCATTTTGCATCCATTTTCTTATATTGTCCATCCTCAAGAGAGGGTAGTAAGCTATCCCCAGAAGTGTTTGCTTTCATTTCTAACTGATTCCCAGATGCAAAGCTTCCCAATCTTAAAGACACTTTATTCTCTACCTTCACTCTACCACCCTGCAAACTTAAATTCACCTCTGCTCCAAAAGAGTATCTTAATGGGTTCTGAAAATGTTTCAGAGGGTTGGAGTACATGCCTGGCTTGTAAGACTCCAGATTCCATCCCTGGCACCACAGCGGTTCCCTGAGCACCTGTGGGTGTCAGCCTACTATAAGCGCTGCTTGGGAGCACTCACCCCTTTCCGTCCCTCAAATAAATTCCGCCAACCTTGGTGAGTTCTGTTTATCCTCACTGCAGGTAGTAACTATCTGCAGGCTTTTCTTGTGTGACTTTTGAGTTATCGATCCTTCATTTAGTTGTAAACACTCTGCTTTTTTTGCCATTTCTACAAGCTATCAAAGATCACCCTCTCCACCTACCATAATCTGGCCTCCAGATAATTCCTTCTTGTCACTGCAGATTTTTGGCATCTGGCTAAGTGTCTCTAGCACAGTTTCTGTTATCACCTGAGTGTGTTCAGCAACTGTTTATTACATTTCGCCATCCTGGATTAAATTGGTGTGGTGACTGCCCCACAGCAGAATCTCCCTGTCTTCACTTCATTATTTGCAGCAATTACCTTTCCAGTTTCTCTTCAGTCACTCATTCTCAGAGTTAAGTGCAATGCCACCAGAAGTCACGGAGCTTCGCTTTCTCTTAAAATAAAGTCAACTTGCAACTCACCCTGTGACATGCTTCTTTTCACTTTTATTCACTTATGATCTTCCTCAAATGTGTTATGGATCTCCAGTCCTCTGGCCTCTCTCTCCATGTCCTGTCCATTCACTCTGACTTATCATCCTTGATGGTGCAAATCTGATTAAAAATCAACTTTGGACATGCTCATTTGCCTGCTTCCTTTGCATCCCTCTATAAAACAGACCAAACCAAACCAAACATTAAAACAAATAAAAATCACCAACCTCAACTGTCTCTGGAAAACTTCTAATCAGCCACTGCTTTCCTGGATGAGCTCACTCACCAGTTCTAAAGAGCTACTGAAAACATCTTTACTCATTTTGCAAATAATATCAAATGTATTCCAGAGACTCAGCAAATGCCATCTATCTTTATTTAATTTCCAAGCTAGAAATGATGAGTGGGAGACCCATCAACCATCACTATTAAATTTACAACTCTTATCAGAAAACAGCTGTCTCCTTGCCTTCTGCTCCCTTCTTCTATGCTAGCAGTTTTCTTTATCTCTTGACATTCACTCTTGCCTCTTCTCCACAGCAGTCATTCATAAATATCTCTTTTATCACCGGTTACTTCTCTTTATTGGATCTTTCTCTTCAGTCTCTTTATTGGACCAGTTTTCTTTAATTAAAACTGAAGTAGAACAAAGAAAACAAAACATCACTCAGTCTTACTTTGTTCTACTACATTTCTTATCTAGCAAATCATCTTTTATGTTGTCAAGAAAAATCCAAGTATCCAAATCCACTGTCTTCTAGGTTTCCAAGTTTAATTTATCTCTTTTGTGGGGGGAGAGTAATGCATCCATATAAATATATATTTTCTGATTTGCAGCAAATGAAATGCAAATGCAGATATTTCATTGGCTGCAAATCAGAAAATATATTTATATACTAAAATATACCCCAAAGCATATATGTCTCTATTAAAACCTGTAATCAATTTGACATAGCCAAATGAAGCCTTTGAAATAAGGAGATATGAAAGATACGAGTTACCCAACAGAGAGGAAAAGATAGTAATTCTGAATATGACAGAATGCAGGAAAAATGTTTCTTCACTCAGAAGACAAATTTGTCTATGTAAATAGCACTCATGGGTGAAAGTTACCAATGCTGTAAGCATTATTCTGTCTCCATGACACAGATATATTACAGAAACATAAAAGAGTTTCTGTCCTTAGACCCCTAGTTCCGCAAGCCACACACACATACCTGGTGAGAAGTATGCCTTGCTGCTTGCCTGATTTCTGCCTTGGTGTCATAGAATTGTTCATACAACACTCTGACTGGTTTCTCTTATTCTGTTCATCCTATAAATAATCGCATTGCTATAAATTAACTGTAAAGGTATTTTTTCCTTCTATCTTAAGCTATTTTGTTTTTCTGTCGCTTTCTATACCAAAAATTAGGTTATGAAAAGTTATAAACTGACTTTTAGAAATATATAGCAGGAATCATAGATTTATTGACGGAATCAGTGTTAACTTTATCCAGTGCCATGCTAAATCTTTAAAGTGTAAATATGTTCATTTTTTAATAAATTCAGGTACTATTTACTTGATTTTTTTTTCTTTTTTGGGTGGCTAACCCAGCGATGTGCAGGGGTTACTCTAGCTCTACACTCAGGAATTACTCCTGGCAGTGCTTTGAGGACCATATGGGATGCTAGGGATTGAACCTGGGTTGACCATGCACAAGGCAAACGCCCTACCCACTGTTTACTTGATTTTTGTAAAGTACAGTAAGAATTACTAGATTTGAAATAAATTTAGCATTCTGACTTGTAAGTTTCTCAGCAACATTTAGTCTTTTCTATCCTTAGTTTTTCTGTGTGTACAATCTGAAAATATGCATTTAGGAGTGCCCCAAATATTTTCCATTCTCACCTCTCATCCACTACTTTGCTTCCTTTTATTAATATTAATATTCATGTGAGATATATTTATTTGTATTTATTAAAATTAACGTTAATGCCCTTCATTAATATATTTTTCAAAAGCAGGAAGCAAGGATTAATGGGCAAAGTATAGAAATAGAATGAGAAATACTTATCTAAATAATATTAACATTGAAAATGACTATGCAAAGCAGTATGTTTGTTTGATGTGAAACCTGTTAGTATACTTTACTGCAAAGCAATCTGATGAAAGATCAGATTCTACAGGTAATCAGACTTCTATGTAATCATGGATCCTACTCCTACTGATTGCAAGATTTTATCTAACCACAGTTACAGTCTCCACTACTATACAATGGTGATAATATTTAGATATTCCTTATGAAGGTGAAGGAGAAAGCTCAAATGGCTGGAGCAGCTGCTTTAAATGCAAAAATATTAAAGTTGGACTCAGCACTTCATGGTCTTCCCATCTACAGGATGCCACTGTAGAAGTACCAAACTAAGAGTGGTACTTCCATGATCACTGTCAAGTGTGCCCCTCAAATATAAATACATAAATATATACATATATGTCATGTATTCTATATATGTATATCTATCTATCTATCTATCTATCTATCTATCTATCTATCTATCTATCTATCTATCTATCTAAACAACTACCCCCAAGCATTGCCTGAGTGCAGCCCCAACACATAACAAAAAGATATTTGTAAAGATTAAGTGAGATACTACACAATGCATTATTAAAACTCTGGCATGTAGAGGTTCTGAACAAATGCCATCAGTAAGGAAAGGGGTGGGGAGATTGATAAGATATAAAAGAAAATCATGTTAAATTCTTTTTGTGATACAAGTTCTTTCTTTTACACTAGATTAATAGCCAAACAATAAATCTATTCAACTCCAATTAACTTACATAGTGTGAATAACTAGCCTGTAATTTTGTTGTGTTTTTTTGGGGGGCCATATCTGGTGATGCTTAGGAATTAATGATGGCTTTGCACTCAGGAATTACTCCTGGCTGTGGTCAGTGGAACCAGATGGAATGCTGAAGATCAAAACCAGTCAGCCACATGCAAACAAGTACCCACCATACTATCTGTAATTTTTACCTCAATAAGTTGCTTGGTCTCTGTGTCCTCAGACTCAATCCAGATGATGGTGACTTTGACAGAGGAGTTATGATTTTGACATAGAGGCAAGAAAAATAATCTTTCAACTTTATACTTTCTTTAATGCCTAATCCTTGACCAGTACTGCCAGCAAATGACTTTCATCACATTGAAACATTGGACCAATCACATAGATGCTAATATATTTAATAATTTTTCATCTTTACATTATAATAATATGACATAGGTAAATTTTCTAAAATCTTTATGACTTTTTTAATAAAAGCTCTATTCTCAGGAACATAGAGTAGCATTTTTCTTAGTTCTTTTTATGATTGTCCTGTTTTTCACACTTTTTAAATCCTTATTGTTACTGTGGTTTTATTGTGGATTTGTATGCATTATGTTTGGAATGTAAAGGCTTCCTTTAATCTTTTTCTTACAATTTAAGAATAATTAGTATACATTTGGAGCATTATGCTCTGGTTGTTGTTTTATTCACAAGAGCTCATCTAGCTTGCCAAGATTTTTAGCCCTCTAGCCTTCTTGCATATAGAGGTGAATCAATATCTAAATCAAAGTTGGATAAAATGTCATATTCTTTCCCTGGTCTGTTGTGAGCTGCTTATGCATTTAATGAATTCCACTAATGAATATTATTTTGTTCCAAAGAAGAAAACCTCTGTAATGGAGATCCTTGTGTTCATATTTTATGAGAATTATGTAATAGTTATTTAATTTCTTGGTCATCAGAGTGTTTTTCTCCCCTGTAGCTTAGATCAACAAAGAAGTGTATGTTTAGTTTTAAGGAATTATGAATCTGAAGCCAAGATGACAGTGATGTTAGATACCAAAGATTAAATTAGCATTTTTTGTGAGTCCTGCTGAGGAATGTGACTTGATTCATTGGTTTTGTATCTCAATGGTCCGGATGTGCCTGCTGGCTAGATCTGGTGAGTCATTATCTGTTAAATGTCCTCCTGCATTCTTTCATTTGCCAGAGGTCTTCCAAGTTATAAATACAGGAAAGAATCATAGAGCTCTGATGAAAGCAGCTTCCCACAGGTTTTCCAGTGATTTGGAAGAGGTGCCAAATGATCATTTTATAGGCTTATGTCACTGAGCAGGCTTTTAATAGTCCTCAGCCTAATCCTTCCTTCTGAGGACTTAAATATTGAAATAGGTCACTCTGTAAAAATAGAAAAAGCACTTTATATGACAAATTTATGCCTCATTCATGAATTACTTATATTTTGAGTATAGCAAGGCCACTTGACTCTTAAATAACAATGTTTTCTTCAATATTTTATTGACATTTAGTTCCACCTGAATAGGATATTTCAAACAAGATTGATTTAACCAGTACATATATGAGAAACCATCAGAGAGTATAACTGATAAGAATAAGATAGAATTACCGTTAAATTCTCTATGACTCTTTGAAATGTTTTGATTTGCTCTGTATCACAGACCCATATATTTGTCTAAACCATGTTGATATATCTTGACATAGGTGTTTTTCAAAGGCTGATCTAAACCTCAAGTTGACAATTTATTAGTCTCAGTTTTATTCAATAATTAATTAACTGGAAGGACTGAATGTAAGTACAGGTGTCCATTAATATCAAGATTATGTTTCTATTGTTATATAGAATGTTGTGGTTTGGCACATAGCAATCTAATAAAAAAAAAAACAAAGTTCTTGAATTCTGTGAGGTTTGATTTCCCATTAGACAGCCTTCAGAATATAGCTATAATCAAAGACAAATATATCATTTGAAATTCACCAGTTTGTATTAATGGACATTCATAAAATGGCTGCCCACTGACAGCTTTTATTGGAATTTACTATCGTGAGCCCTTCTCATTAGAAAGTAAGGTCTTACTAAAATGAATAATCATCCTTCATTTTAGAACTACAATGTCAACAGTAATGAATAGATTTGTTAATACCTCCTTGCAGGTAGCCCAAGTCCTTCATCTGTAGCCATTAATTGGGTGACAGTCAATAATTATTTTAACTAGCCCCTGATGTGGAAATGCACAGATGGCTTTCTTCCTGTATGATGAGGAGAACCATTCTAAATTTCTGAGAGTTTTCTGTCACTCCCCAAAGAATTTCTTGTTAGCAATGACATTTGGCCTCATCATATATTCTCTATTTCAAGGCCTCCCTGCAGTGGCTCTGGTACTCAGGGAAGCTTCTGTTGTCTCAGAGCCACAGAAAACAACATCTGCTGCCTGCATTTTCTTAAAATGTCCTAACTTCTTTGTAAAAACAAAGCCCCTCCTCCTTTAGTTTTCTCTCTTGTAAATAATGCCAAATTTCTAAGAAATTTCGTAAGGATACAAACCCCCAATTTATTAAGGAAGCAAAAAATTCATATATAATTGACAAAACATGTTTTTAAAATGTTACCTCAAGTTTAATAAAAGTAAAATAATTCTTCTTTCCTAAATATAATAGGAAAATACTCAGAGAACACCTAGAAAAATGATAACTATCATTGCGATCTTACAGATTTCTTTGTGTTTTATATTTGGCCAATGCCATGAAACACTTACTTTTAGGAAAAAAGTTTTAAGTGCTAAAATAATGGTCATACAGGTAAGAAAAAAATATGTCAAATATGTACGCCATATAATGTTAGGACATCTTTTTTTTTTTTCTTATAATTCAGACCAGTTACCTATCACTATCCAATATTCATTGAAATATAGGTAGGAATACTCTATTTATACCTCCATTTTTCTTATGTGAGTTTAATTTTTTGTCTACTTCTTTTATTTCTCTCCTATGTAGCTGTAAATATGTATATGTAAAGGAAAGAGTGCTATGCTGAGGACTCTAATAGAAGACAGAATGCTGACTTACTTAAATGGTTTTCAAACTTTATGGTCAAAGGCTCCTTTACACTCTTACAAATTATCAAGAATTCCAAAAACTATTTGTTTATGATGGCTTTTCTATCAAAATTTGCAGATTAGAAGTTAAAACAGAAACTTCTAATCCAACTCATTCATTGGTAATTATGTCACTAAAGTCATGCTCTAAACCTTTATAAAAGTAACAACATTTTGCAAACAGAAAAAGTTAAGAATAAAGTTATTTTACATCATTAAAATATCTGGGTGAAATATATAGATGAGCTTTAAAAACTGTTTCTGCATTTTTCATATTGCCCATCACATAGTCTCCCTCCCAAAACTAAATTGTACCTGCTGAGAGTGATGATTAAAAAGGAATGTAAAGTACCAGTACATTTTAGTGTTTTTATATGGAGCAATATTAACACTTTGAAAGATCTCTGAAACATACACCACATTTTGAGAAATGCTCATTTATGTGGAAGTTTCAGTTTTGTAGCTTTTTTGTATTTTGTTTTTATGCATGTATTATGTTTTTGAAAGTTTTCTTGTGGATATAATTTTTTTTCTTCTGATTTTTATTTTCCAATTTTTTGAGGCATTCCCACTGGAGCAAAGGCTTACATTATGAGTAGGGACACACTTATAGACTGTTATGGCTATGCGGGGATTGTATGTGAGGCCAGGGATCAAACTCAGGGTTTAGACATAGTTATAGAGACTGTAGCAATATTACAGTTGGTAGGGTATTTGCCTTGCATGTGGTTGACCTGGTTTGATCCCTGCACCCCTTAAGGGCTCCTGAGCCTGCCAGGAATGATTCCTGAGTGAAGAGTCAAGAGTAAACCCTGAGTATCATTGGGTGTGGCCCCCACCATAAAAGAAAAAGTTATGTAAATATTTAATTAAATCAAGAAATACAAAGTTTCTATTTTCTATCTCTTTAAAATATTGGAAAGACAGAGACTGTACAGGGTTTAAGTGATTGTTTAAAGTATCCTGCCAACCCTGGTTTGAATCCTCAGCACCACAGACATCCCAAAACTACTACCAGGGGTTATGGCTGAGCCAGGAATAGCCCCTAAGCACGGCAAGTATTAAAAAAAAAGAAATGAAAGCAAACAAAAATGTAAGGGAAGTGAATGCTACACTTTTTGCTACTCTTAAAATTATAAAATGTTAGATTTTGCTTTAATTGTGATTTTCCTCTTTAGTAATGAGTTTAGGTTTTTTTGCTACATCAAACCAAGCTCTGGGAAGCATGAAGCAGCCATGTGACATCTAATAGCCTAGTTCTCCTTCTCAGAGAACCTGGCAAGCTACTGAGAGTTTCCTGCTCACATGGGAGAGCCTGGCAAATTCCCTATGGCGTACTCATATGCCAAAACCAGTAACAATGATGGGTCTCATTTCCCTGACCTTGAAAGAGCCTTTAATGCAACACTCTTGGGAAGGACGAGCAAAGAGAGGCTTCTAAAATCTCAGGGTTAGGATGAATGGAGAGGTTACTGAGACCGCTCAAGAAAACGGAATGATGATGATGATTATATTTCTTTTAACTTGTACTGCCGTTGCTCTCTTTTTATTCATTTTTTTCTTGGCTTACTCCTTTTTACACATTGTTAGTGGCCTCTGTTTCTGCATACTAAACAAATTAACACTCAATGTGTTGTATGCCTAATAACTATTTTTCAAATAAATATATTCAGGATTTTAAAAAAGCCTTTATCAATCTGTTGATTTGAAATACCAATGCTGTCCAAATTTAGTAGAGGATGCCCACCGGACATGTCTATATGTTATATGTTTTCCTGTTTTCTTTTCTTCTTCTTTTTTTTTTTTTTGTGAGAGGGAGCTTCCAGTTCAGACATTAATTAAACACTACCTGGGAATTTATTGGGCACTTTCTATATAAATCATGTGTGTATTGAATTCTTTGAAAAGTACTCTGTAGCTTCAAAAAGTTCATCAGGAAATGATAGTTGTATGACTGGAGTAATGTATCAAAATTGATGGTTTCCAAAATTAAAATAATTCCTGAAATTGTCCAGAGGCAAGATTTGTTCCATTTTCATAAGTGT
Source organism: Sorex araneus (assembly GCF_027595985.1). Taxonomy (NCBI): domain Eukaryota; kingdom Metazoa; phylum Chordata; class Mammalia; order Eulipotyphla; family Soricidae; genus Sorex; species Sorex araneus. The sequence goes on from NC_073305.1 coordinate 29,154,431, forward strand.
TTCTTCCATTTTCTTGTTAGAAGAGACACAATCTGAAATTCAACTCTAATTTTCCCCTAAGCATAAAAGAGAAGACCTTAGTAATTATGTGTCTTTTTCATCTAACCACTTAGTGTCTTCTTATTTTTGCCAACTTTGAAAAAAAGAAAATTAAGATTCAAATAAGGGAAGAATTTTCTCATAGAATGCATGTTTTTAAGACTTTGGCTCATTTTTACTTTTGACTCTGTGATATTTCACATTTTTTCATAATAAGCATGTTCCTCATTTAAAACATTTTTCCTGTTACTATGTATGTTTTGTCATTACTGAATGTACCCTGAGATCAAATCTAACAAAAATATCCTCTTTCATTCTGAAAGAACTAAATAAATAAAATATATTTTAGGACAGTTTGAAATTTTAGAGTATGGACATCCCCATATTGGCTGGGTGTTTAGATATAGTCAGACAGTAAACATTAAATTAGGCTTCATAACCAGCATAGTTAAATTAGGTTTATCACTTTATAGTGTATATATAAAGTACCAGATTTTATTTGATAAGATTTAATGAATCAATATATATCTAGCAACTAAGTAATATTTACTCCATTTTGTTTCCTAGTCCTTCTACCTTCTCCTACCTTTACTATTAAACCATCATTTGAAAACCTTTCACACTTTCTTCTTTTTCTTTTTCTTTCTGTTCAAGCAGGATGAAAAGTTCCAAAGATAATGCATAGTCCCAATCCCTAAAACATAAAAATATTATTTTTGCTGAGTAACCTCAGAAGTACACATAGTTTCAACACGTAGGGCCAATAAAAATATTACTTGATCTGGTAAAAGAATTTTACAGATGTGATAAGTATACGGAGGTGGGGAGATTGCTTTGAATTTTTCTGGTAGGTTCAATGTCATCATAGTTTTTATTAAAGCGAGGTAGCAGACCTACAATATTGGGTGATCTGACAATGGAAACAAGAGCAATGTAAGGAAAGGACCATAAACCAAGTTAGGCAGACAAGTTCTAAAGGGTAAAAAGATAAGAAAACTCTGCTTCCCTGAAGCAGCTGGAAGGAGCACAGCTCTGCTGACCCCGTGCTTTTAGAGTTCTGAATCACCAAAAGTGTATGAGCAAATGTTATTGCTTTAAGCCACCACGCTTGTGGAAATTTGTTATAGCAGCAATAAAAACCTAATATAATATTTTCGCTTCCATTAATTTTTCTTTGGCTATATTCCATGCATTAGATATTGCCTGTAGAACTATGCATCGATAGCAGTTACCTAATATTTAGGTTGTATGATTTAAAGAGCTCATGTTTAAATTCAATCCCGTTGTCAGAGTGGATCTGCTTCTACAGTTTGTACAGTGAGTATCCCTAGAACTTCTATCAGCTCAAAGGATTTCTCTGCTTGTATTATGTGCATATAAATGCATGCAAAGAAAAAAATGTTATCCTTTCTTGAGAAAAAAAATAAACAAAGGTTATCCTGACCTTTGTACTTTCAGAAAATACTTTTATTGAAAAGTAATATTAAGTTAAGTTTTAAATTTGAAGATTCATGGTCATGTAAGGCTAAACATTGTTAAATCAGTGATTTTTATGTTACCTGCCTGGATGCAATCTTAAGACATTGAAGTTACTGAAACAATATTTGCAGGCATATATTTATATTTGTTTAAAACCCACTGAGGTAGAGTTCATTGTTTATAATATTTGACCAAAATCATTTTGCTATGATGAAGAATTTATAAAACTTATGGACATTGACAACATTTTTGTCCCTTTTTTAATGGAAAACAAATTAAATCTGCTTTGGTTGACCTTATGTATGTTGGAGTATGAAGAATCAATGTTGATCTGAAGAGGTAGTACAGAGCAAAGGTGCTTGTTTTGCATGTGATTGATCCCAATTTGATTCCCAGCACTGTGTATGGACCCACTGTATATGAACTCCAGAAATGATCCCTGAGCACGAAGCCAGGTCTAAATACCACCTAAATACCTAAAAACCACAAGATCTGGCCCCAAAACTAAACAAAAAGAACAAAATGTTTTAGTTGTCACAGTAGATGGGATAGATGGGATCGATGTAGTATGGGAATCAAACCAGTCTGCAAAGCACACACCTTAACCCAGGAACTATCTTTCAAGTGCTATGATACATTCTTGTTATCTCTTTGTTTTAAAACCAACTTCATGTGTACATCTTTAAAAGTGCTAATATTTCTTGATTAATTTGAGCATTTTTTTATTAATTTATTCTTTTATTGAATCACCATGTGGAAAGTTACAAAGCTTTCAGGTTTAAGTGTCAGTTATACAATGCTCGAACACCCATCCCTTCACCAGTGCACATATTCTACCACCAAGAATCACAGTATACCTCCCCCACCCCCCCACCTCCCCAGCCCCCCACCCCACATGTGTAACTGGTAAATTTTGCTTTACTTTCACTTTACTTTGACTACATTCAATATTTTAACAAAAAACTCACTATTATGGATTTGGAGTTTCTTCCCTCTAAAGTCGACCTGCTGAAAAGAAAGCATTTGATAATTTGTTTTCCATTGCTGAAAATGAAGAGATATGAGGTCGAGAGGCCACACTAGCAGCTGCAAGGTTTTGGATTTCTGTATTTTAGTAACTAAGTCCAGAGATTGCAACATTGTAAGCTTGTACCTCTCAGCTACTTTATATTCCACATGAGTGCAATCTTTCTATGTCTGTCTCTTTCTTTCTGACTCATTTCACTCAGCATGATACTTTCCATGTTGATCCACTTATATGCAAATTTCATGATTTCATGTTTTCTGACAGCTACATAGTATTCCATTGTGTAGATATACCAGAGTTTCTTTAGCCAGTCATCTGTTTTTGGGCACTCTGGTTTTTTCCATATTGTGGCTATTATAAACAGTGCGGCAATGAACATAGAAATGTAGATGTCATCTCTACTATACCTTTTTGCCTCTCCGGGATATATTCCCAGGAGTGGTGTTGCTGGGTCAAATGGAAGCTCAATTTCTAACTTTTTGAGAATCGTCCACATTGTTTTCCAAAAGGACTGAACCAGTCAGCATTTCCACCAGCAGTGAAGGAGAGTCCCTTTCTCCCCACATCCACGCCAACACCGGTTGCTTTTGTTTTTTGGGATGTGGGCCAGTCTCTGTGGTGTGAGATGATATCTCATTGTTGTTTTGATCTGCATCTCCCTGATGATTAGTGATGTTGAACATTTTCTCATGTGCCTCTCAGCCATTCAGATTTCTTCTTTGGGAAAGTTTCTATTCATTTCATCACCCCATTTTTTTGATCGGGTTAGCAGTTTTCTTGTTATGGAGTTCAGCCAGTGCATTGTATATCCTTGTTATCAACCCTTTATCAGATGGGTAATGCGTAAATATCCTTTTCCATTCTGTAGATTGTCTTTGTATTTTGGTCACTGTTTCTTTTGAGGTGCAGAAGCTTCTTAGTTTGAGATAGTCCCATTTATTTATCTCATTTGAGCATTTTTTTAATTTTTTAATTTTTTTTAATTTTTTTTAATTTTTAAATTTTTTATTGTGGAAAGTTACAAAGTTACAAAGTTTTCAGGTTTAAATCTCAGTTATACAATGCTCGAATACCCATCCCTTCACCAGTTCATTTGAGCATTTTTAACTAATAAAATATTGGCCTTTCCATGTGGCAAATACATTTAATTGCTAATCATTCACTCAACTCCTGTTTGTTATTTTTTATTATTTTTAATCCTTTTTTAATTGTTTTTTCCTTTTCTTTATTTTATTCTTTGCTTCTTTTTTTGAACTCTTGTTTATTATATATTTCTGCATTCTAAAAGCTGAATAAGCAAAACGGGGGGGAAGCAAGATTTTTGCTTATTGCATTGAATTCTGGGCAATGAAGAGGATAACAGGAAATGATTAAGCAAGCTAATTGGAAATAATTAAGCAAATATAAATAAGTTGTGTGACTGTAGATCATGTTGATTTCTAGGAATTCTCTAGGTTAGGAAACTTTGGTAAAGATTCATGAACATTTCCATTTATGTGGTCAAATATAGCCTCTCTGGAGTAGCAGCATTTTAGCTGAAAGGGGTTTGGGGGAAGACTCCACCTGGCAGAATTCCAAGTTAAAAAATCTCCTAAAAAGATTGACCTTGGCTCATCAGATGTAATTAGAACAGAGTAAACAATTGGCAGAATGAACAAAAATATGACCACAGTGCAAAGAAAGTAAAACATTTTATCTACCAAAGGAGTTGGATATTTTTGTGTGATGAGAGACTCAGATATTTTATTTATTTATTTTTTTGAGACTCAGATATTTTAAAGGAGAGAAACAACCTGATATTTTCTTTTGAAAATTAACCAACTGAACAGTGTATGGAAAACTAATAATAAGGGGCCATATTTATTTCAAGAATACCCCATAAAGAGCTGGTGGTAGTTTAAAACAAATTAGTTTGGTTAAAAAATATATAAACAATGGAAGGATTTGGGCTATAATTTGAAAGTATAGATAGTGGTGTGGAGAGAAAGGATGAGTTGTCATAGATTTGGGGGATTAAGCAGTTGGGTGGATCTAACTAAAGAACACTGGGAAAATAAATCCCATTTATGGGATAAAAAGAGTCATACTTTGGACTTGTAATGTTTAAGATGCCTCTTAGATGTCTGCTTTTTAATGCAAATTGTCTCTTTTCAATCTATGTTAATTTAGAATTGTACTTATTTTTGGATATCTATTATGAATGCAATTTGGTAATGAGATAAATGATAACGTTCTATTGTTGTGCTCTGTTGCAAGAAAGTTTAAATTTTAACTCAGTTTAGAAATTCATAAAAGGCCTCGAAGGAAATAGCTGATGGAGTTTTAAAGATAGATTAAAGATAGATTTAAAGATAGATTATTAATCCAGGGAAATACATTTTACTTGAGGGCCCAAACCATAACATTTCTTTTCAAGTGAGCATTCATTGGGGGCCCATATAAATTGATTAGCCAGGAAGAATGAGTAGTTTTCACTCATAATAACATTCTCATTTTAAAAGAATGATGTTCTACTGTTTCCCCTAATGAAAGTGAATATTAGAATGGAATTTTTAGTCAATTAAATGGTTTGCTGTAACTGCCCACTTCCATGTCATCTGATGCAGCGTGAGAAAGACCGGAAAGATAGGAGAGGCCACTCCATTTGATGTTCATGATAACAAGTCACACAGATTAAATGCATGTGTCCTTTCAGGGAAGTTTTGCCCTGATACAGTCTTGTTTTGGTGTGATAAATAGGTGAAACCATTTAGGATGATGAATTTAACCTGCCTTTTATCTCTTCTTAAAAAAATAGTTTATACTGAGCAGGAATATAATGTCCTGACCTAAGAGAGACAGTACAAGATCCTCCTTGAGCAGACAAATAATCATATTCATGTTTGTGTACAAGTACCTCCTGCAAGTTCTAGAATCATTTTCTGTGCAGATGACTTTTTATCTGAGGATCAGACTTCCCATTTTAGCACACAATGCCCTTGCCTTTGGCAACTCAAGACCTGTTATTATGGGCTAAGATTAAAATTGCCCTGTGCCAAGATCTATAATTTTCTATATTAAATCTTGTGCCAGTGTCATAATGCTAGTAAAGTGAGGTATTAGTGGCTCATTAAAAAAGGTGTTTTTTTTCCCCATAATCGGACTAATAATTCTGTCAATTCCAGCATAGGAATTAAATCTGGGCCATTGTAGCTTATTTTATTTATTTATTTTAAATATATTTATTGAATCACTGTGGGATAGAGCATTACAAAACTGTTTATGATCCGGTCTTAGTCATACGATGTTCTAACACTCATCCCTCCACCAGTGTAATTTACCAGCAGCAATGTCCTAAGTGTAGCTTGATTTAAATACAATATGATGAGTCCATGCCATACCTTAAAGGAATTCCTTTCATAACGTGTGCAGCAATAGGGCACCTGTTGAAACGAGAGCACCAAGTCAACTCTGTACTCACCTTTTTCTCGATCTCTCCCTAAATCAACAATAAATCAAGCTGCTGATAGTGGGAGTAAAAGGAGGGAGAAAAGGATAGATCAACAAAATGTCTTTTCCCAAAATGCAACTGTGTAGGACTTAGACTGCAGAGAGACAGAGAGAGACCTTTCTACATTGTGCATAATTTTTTCACACCCCTACTTTATGGACTATGTCATCGCTCACTGTTTCAGTACTGTCCTACTCTGATACAATTCATATTTCATAGATGTCTCCTTTGACTTTTCTATGAATATTGTTATGAAGTTTATGAATAGTATTACAAAGTGCTTTAAATTAGTGTAAAGATTACTATAAATTCTGACTTTGGGATATTATGGTTTTGGGTCACACCAGGCCAGCTCTCTGGGTTACAAGCATACTCCTGGCTCTGCACTCAGATTTCAATACTGACAGGACTCAGGAGCTATATGGAGTGCTCGGGATCGGACATAGGTCTGGGTCAGCAGCTTGCAAGGCAAGTATACACCCACATTACTATCACTGTAACTCATGAGATGAACACATGGGTTATTATGTTAATAATAGTTGAACTTGGAAAGTCTGACAAGAAATTCTAAAGAAAGTCTAGGGCCCTAAGACTAATCTAAGACTTCCAGGTGAATGCCTGCACATGTTCTGTGAATTACCTAAATATGCATCATGTCAAAAAGGGGACAGGGGGCTGTTAGTAGTAATTCAATACAGCAATCATGGTATACTATGAATAATTATTGAAATTCTGCAAAAGGAATCTGAGGATTCAGTATACTAGTTTCTCTACTCAGTGTTTGAAATTTTCTATAAAGAAGTTATGTTTAAATAAAATTTAAATGAAGAGACACATAATGATACTTGAGTAATTTTGGTGCTTTTTTAAAAGTAAATGCTTAAGACGTTTTATTTCACTAATCCTAAAGCACAAAAATGCATGATACTAATCTGAAATCTAGGTGGTGAGTAGAGGGGAAATGCCATAATTTTGCAACATTTTTCATTTTCACATTGTGAGTGATGGGATTTACTCCTTTGAGTATAACAGGAATCATTTTTATTTGTGCAGAAAATACATCAGATGTTTGGGGTTTTAGAAACATATTTGCAGCCCTCTGGATATAATTTGACAATTTGGCATCTTTTCATTTAATAATAAAGATTTACATAGATGTGAAATATACTTATTTATTCCTTTGTAAAAATGATTTTTTCACACATGCATGCATTCACACACACAGCTCCTAAAATTTCTTCCAGCCTTGCTACTAATTAAATATGTTTATGTGGAGCTATGTAAGTATATGGTCCACATTTAAAAGCAAGCCACTTATGTGGTTATCTTTATGATGTTTGCGTTAATCAGGTAATACTTCGGATTTTTTTTCAAATTCAGATGTTTGTATGTGACATTGATATATTATTATAGAACTTGGGAAGTTCCAATTATATTAGAAAGAAAAGAAAAAACCACCAACCCCCATAACAAACATGCATTTATATTAAAATATTTTAAGAGCAAAAAGCAACAATTTATAATGCATTTCTATTTTGACAAGAGAGTTGTTATTGAGTGAATCCCAATTATTTAATAGAATATTAAAAATTTCATGTAATTCAAGAATCTAGAAGTAGCAACTCAAGTGACAGCAGGGATAATTGATAAACATACTAATTACTTGAGGGAAAAAATACTGAGTGCCTCAGTATTTTCAGTCTTTTTCCCCCTCCTTCTCCTCCTTCTTGTCATTGTTCTGCTAAAGATAATGGGTAGGCAAATCTAAAGATTTGGAAGAAGCTGGGACAGACTGCAATATCCTATTTTGGAAAAGTACTGCAAAAAAATAAGATTAAATCCTAGATGATAGAAGAAGGGTATAAAGATAGAAATCTGAATATTGAAAATCCTAGGACACATGGATTGCTCAGAAAAAAACTTTGAAAACATGAGATTTTTAAAAAATAGCTTTGATTGCTATTAAATGACTTTAATTGTTTTTCTTTGCACTTGAGACTAGATTATGAAGGAAACTAGTTTTATTCATGTTACATAATCATCTAGAAAATCAAATATTTGATCTACTTTCTTGGTTAGTATTCACTGGTCCAAGAATGAAAGTCCACGAAGGAAGCTGTTTTATTTTCCCATTTCTGTCCGCTCTTCTATTGCAACACTGTTTCCTTTGAGATTATTTTATTGCTACTTTTTCATCTACTTTGAGCCTTGCTAAAGGAAAATTGTATCCTCCCTTCCCTCTGTCACTGGAGAATTGGGAGTGAGATAAAATAAGGATGACTTTCAGTGACTTCTAGAATAGTTTAGATAACCTCTCCTCCAACACTCTTATCTAAATATAAAAACATTTATTTCCAAGTGGAATGGCTGTCTCAAAAAAGAAAAAGGGAAAAGAAACAAAAACTAAGTCTTTAGGTTTGGCAGCGAAAGTCTCTGCATATATAAGAAATATGCATGTCCTGAAGCTTGAGTTTTGTTTTAGGATGAGCATCTACCCTTTGGTAATCCTTTGCTCTCACAAATCCCCCCTTATTCTACATAAAGGATTCAAGATGAGAAGCCTTATAGTCCTTTACTTTCCTCTGTCTTCAGTCTCTCTCTCCCCACATGGGTTCCTAATGACATCACTGTCATGTTTCCAAAGAGCCACACACCCACGGTCCCAGGGAACCTGTTCTCAGTTCCTTTTCTGGCAACGCTCTTTGTCCACGTATTTCCAAATCTTTTCTCTCCATTTCATGGAGTCTAAGTCTAGATCTTTCAGATTATTATATCTAAACAGTTACTCTCTCCTCTTTCACACTTCATCCCTTTTGGATCATTTGAGTTTTAGCACTTACCACAAATTAAGGATTTGGTTGTTTACTCTGTCTCTATTTTACTGCACTGTATTCTCTGTGATACTGTGATCTTTCTCTATAATTCCTTAGTCTAGGTCTGCAGGACCTAGGTTAAAGCCTGACATGTAATAGGTGCTGAACAAGTAATTGGTGAATGCACAAATGTCCTTCATGTCCTCTCAGTGTCTGGAAAAAATAGTAATTATTATAGTTTATGAAAAGTAAAAAGGAGGAGATAATTTGGTAACAAAAGTAATATGAAAACAAAGAGTAATATGAAATGAGCTATAGAATATCAAAGACTGAGAATTAAATCCTGATTCTGAATTTTCACTGTGGATATTAGAACAATTGTCTTAAACTGAAAATAATTTTTGAAAAATCATTGTGATTATATACTAATATCAAATTAGCATAAACTCTCACAAGCTGCAATTAAAAAAACAAACAGTGACTGGGACACTTTTTTTTATAGTATACCAGCTAGGGAGATAATATACTAGTAACACCCAGTCTGTGTTTGATTCCCATGATCCTCTGAGCATCATCTCTGTAGCCCTGGAAAACCCTCGTGCTTTCCTGCTTCAGGGTAGCCCAGGAAATCCCTGACACTAGAGGGCATGAGCATCTTCAGGCCCTTGCATCGCTAGTGCAGTTGCCCAAGAATCATAGGTGAGGACCTGCAATCTTTGGGAAAACACTTGAAAAGCCCCAAAATAAATTCATTTAAAAAATGGTGAGTAAATCACCTTACATAAAGTCATGTTACTCAAAATGTGCAATTCATATTAAATCTTACATTGCAATTTTCTTTCAACTTTCATACCTAACAAACAATTCTCCACGTCTCTTCTCATTAAATATATATGTATATATTTTTATGTATGCACTGATACTCCATCCTGATCATCTAAAATCATTTCTTAACACCAACTTTTAATATGAAAGCCAGATGACTTTGAGTTTAGAAATGACATTCTACTTAGAAACAACTTCCCATGTGTATAATCATATGACATATTCTAGACATAAGGCCTCTTTCAATTCCTCTAGAGGTCTTTTTTTTTAAATAAATTTATTTATTTTTAATTACTGAATCACCATGAGGGTACAGTTACGGATTTATACACATCTGTGCTTATGCTTCCCCCATACAAAGTTCGGGAACCCATCCCTTCACCAGTGCCCATACTCCACCACCAGTAAACCCAGCATCCCTCCCATCCTCCCCAATCCCATCTCCCCCCACCCCACCCTGTCACTGTGGCAGGGCATTCCCTTCTGTTCTCTCCCTCTAATTAGCTATTGTGGTTTGCAATAAAGGTGTTGAGTGGCCACTGTGCTCAGTCTCAAGCCCTCATTCAGCCCGCAACTCCCTTCTCCCACATGGCCTTCGACTACATTATAGTTGGTGATCCCTTTAGAGGTCTTTTTTTAATTTAATATTATTTTTATAAAGTTGTTCACGATATTTCGTCACAGATAATATTCAAATACTAATCACACCACCATAAGAGGAAAGTGTATAAAGATTATTTTATTTCATTCTGGAGACATTTAAGCTTTTGTATAAGAGATTACAAGCATGTATGTTAAACCCAAACAAATGTGTGCTACTTTTGGTACATCAGTGAGTTAGAATATGAGGTTGAGCCATTGCATTTGCAGCCATGCACCCAGGACATTCTGTGTCACTCTGTTCCAGGAGTTTTATTTTGTAGTCTCTGGATCTTGGCCATTGATGATATAATATGGTGCTGGAGGCTGTTTGAGGGTGTGAACTGCCAAGCTACTGGAAAAACTGAGGAGCTGTGGTGGGGAGGAAGCCTAGTCCCGTTCCAAGCAAGTTTGGAGATATCAGTCACGGCTCCCACGTACCTAGGTTTTTCTGCAGTTTTCCTAGTAGGTGAGGCTCATCTGAGCCTGTGGAGAGCAATTGGGTTCTGGAGTCCTCTAAAGGTTTTAAAATATTAGATAAGGAGCTGCTCAATTCCCAGTTTCTTAACTTTTTTTTGTTTGTTTTTTGTTTTTCTTTTTTGGGTCACACCTGGTGATGCACAGGGGTTATTCCTGGCTTTGCACTCAGGAATCAAGCCTGGCGGTGCTCAGGGGACCATATGGGATGCTGGGAATCGAACCCCGGTTGGCCACGTGCAAGGCAAATGCCCTTTGCACTGTGCTATCACTGCAGCCCCAACTTTTTATCTCCATTATGTGGATTAACTTTATTTAAAAAATACTACTTTGAGTTTTATCATTTTACTAAGGCCATTAGAACAATAAGAATACACTGTGATATACCTAACACCAAGACAGAAACTGTTCACCAAGTTTATGAAAATATTATTTCATTCCATTCATATAAAGAGAGAAAGACAAGGGTTAGTTCAATATTAGCTAGCTTTCCCTAAGAGCATCCAAAATGGCAAAACTAAAGAATGGCAAGCTGTTCTTCATTTATTTTATTGGGCAAATTTGACAGGATCTCCTATAGCGGAAAAGTGAAGCAACGCAGAGTATTTTATAGTAATGTAACATACTTCGGTCCTTTCACAAAGTCAGCCCTGGTGATACAGATCATAATCCTTACAAAGAAAAAGAAAGGTTTCCTTCTTAGCACTTTAAGTTTTATAGTCTAAAATAGAACCTTTGAACTCTCATCACTTCTGAAATTCATCACTGTGATGCCTGCTGAGTTTTAGAACTGCATCTATTTCCAATTGATTGTACTATTCTTATGGTGGCAATAAAAATGTGAAGCACAGTTCTAGGAAAATGGTTTGAAAAGTAATACTTTTTCTATGTGTCCAATAATATTAATAATGCCAAACACTGGTTTTGTGAGATTCGTAGTTCATAAAAGCTTTCCCCTTGCTGGTTTATGTAATGGTCATATAATTACTGCGGAACATTCAATAATTCAGCAAATATATATGTGAGATGTTACTATATATCAGGTTTGTAATTAAATACTGAATAAAATGTCATGTGGCATTACAACTAGGACAGTAACAATTTATAAGTAACTTCAGAAATTTTAAGTGGTAGGTCCAAAATTTTACAATAAATCAATAAAACTCATTCTCAGCAAAAGGGTGCTATAAATCACATCTCAAAGTATCCTCAATTATTAAGAATAATATCAAATATGCATTTATCTTCATAAAATTTTTGGTTCCTTATTGGTAATTGCCTCTACCTATTTTATTTTATTTTTAATTTTTAATTGAAACACCAGGAGATACAGTTACACAGCTTTCATGTTTGAGTTTCAGTTATATAATGATCGAACACCCATCCCTCCACCAGTGCACATTTTCCATCACCAATATCCCCAGTATCCCTCCCACTTCCCAACCCTCCCCCTGCCTCTATGGCAGACAATTTCTCCCATACTCTGTACTTTTTTCTATCTATTTTAGATGTGAGTTTTTTAGCTTGGAAATATATACTGTATTCAATATAAAGTTTTTCTTGATTTGTTTCATTTCAAGTAAAAATGAATATGTTTCAACACTTCAATTATTAGAAAAAAATCCCAAAATGGGGTTAGCTTAAAAGTGTGGCCTTTGGGAGACAAGAAAAAGGCTTCCAGTGCCTGCTTTAGTGGAGTAAACTTTATTTATAGACTTATTAAACATGAAGTAAATGATCACAAAATTTAAAGACTTCTATTGTATAGACATGTTATGTAAATTTGACAGATTTCACTCGCAGACTGGATTAAAGTGCAGTCTTGGGTTTATCTGGCTCATTCAGGTGATACAGAGAACCTTCAAAAGAATGTTCTTTGTTTTCAAACAATAGAACTGTGTTCAGTTGTCTTATTGCTTAGCAGAATAAAAGGGGTAGATTTGCTAAAATTGTTGGGATTAGAGAGATAGTACAGTGGGTAGACACTTGTCTTGTATGCAGCCAACCCAAGTTCTACCCTCAGCAAGCCATATTGTTCTTGAGCCCTCCAGGTATGATCCCTGAGCACAGTCAGGGATGGTACAAAAGAGAGAGAGAGAAAAAAAAAGGACAGAAAGAAAGGTAGAAACAAAGGTAGGTAGAAAGGAAAAATAGAAAGAAAGAAAGGTAGAAAGGAAGGAAGGAAGGAAGGAAGGAAGGGAAGGAAGGAAGGAAGGAAGGAAGGAAGGAAGGAAGGAAGGGAAGGAAGGAAGGAAGGAAGGAAGGAAGAAAGAAAGAAAGAAAGAAAGAAAGAAAGAAAGAAAGAAAGAAAGAAAGAAAGAAAGGAGAGTAAGGAGAGAAAGAAAGAAAAGAAAGAAAGGAGAGTAAGGAAGAAAGAAAGAAAGAAAGGAAAAGAAGAAGAGAAAGAAAGAAAGAAAGAAAGAAAGAAAGAAAGAAAGAAAAGAAAGAAAGAAAGAAAGAAAGAAAGAAAGAAAGAAAGGAAGGAAGGAAGGAAGGAAGGAAAGGAAGGGAAGGAAGGAAGGAAGGAAGGAAGGAAGGAAGGAAGGAAGGAAGGAAGGAAGGAAGGAAGGAAGGAAGGAAGGAAGGAAGGAAGGAAGAGGAGAAGGGAGAGAGGGAGGAGGGAGGGAGGGAGGGAGGGAGAAAGAAGGAAGGAAAGAAAGAAGAAGGAAGAAAGGAAGAGGAAGGAAGGAAGAAAGGAAGGAAGAAGGAAGGAAAAAGAAAGAGGAGAGAGAAAAAAAGAAAGAAATTATTTGTGTCTGTGAAAAAAAGTATGTATATAAAATCTACTGTGCTCCAGAAATGAAAGTGTACTTTAAGAACACAGAAATGAATAATCTGGAGAGTCTAGCCTCAAGAAATTATTTTAATCATTGGAAAAAGAAAAACATAAGCAACCCTACAATGCTGTGACTCATCGCTGAGCACATTCCTCATGGGCACATAAAAAGATTAACTTTTATTCAATTTACACTTTTTTTTTCTTTTTGGGTCACACCCAGTGACGCACAGGAGTCACTCCTGGCTCTGCACTCAGGAATTACCCCTGGCAGTGTTCAGGGACCATATGGGATGCACGTGCAAGGCACATACCCCTACCCGCTGTGCTATCCTTCCAGCCCCTTGATTTGTAATTTTTAACATCTGCACAGCAGGTAGGGCATTTGCCTTCCACATGGCCGACCACGTTCTATTTCTCTGTCGCTCTCTGAGAGCCAGGCAAGCTACCTACAGTATCCCACCCACACGGCAGAGCCTGGCAAGCTACCCGTGGCATATTTAATATGCCAAAAACAGTAACAAGTCTCACAATGGAGATGTTACTGGTGCGCACTGGAGGAATTTGAGGAACAACAGGACAACAGTGCAACAGTGCTACAGTGCTTTGCTGGACAGAAAAAAAATTCCTTAAGGGTTACAATGGGGTGCTTATTGTATTCATTTCTCAATCTTGGTGGGTGATAGAATGGCTACTTTGTAGCACTATGTTTCCAGTTAACTTTCAGTGAATTTTAGGCTAGACAAAGTAAATAAATGTAAGGGACTTGTTATTAAAATTTAACTGATCATAAATTACTACTATAGAGACTTGGGGAACAGAAAAAGAGATGGAAGGGCTGGAGCCATAGCACAGGAGGTAGGACGTTTGCCTTGCACACAGATGACCCGGGTTCGATTCCCAGCATCCCATATGGTCCCCTGAGCACCGCCAGAAGTAATTCCTGAATGCAGAGCCAGGAGTAACCCCTGTGCATTGCCAGGTGTGATCCAAAAAGAAAAAAAAAGCAAAAAAAGCAGGATAAGTGTAAGAGAAAAGCAACTCGTGGTGGTATTAAGAATCTGGACTTGGGGCTGGAGAGATAGAACAGCGGGTAGGGCGTTTGCCTTGCACGAGGCCGACCCGGGTTCAAATCCCAGTATCCCATATGGTCCCCTGAGCACGGCCAGGGGTAATTCCTGAGTGCATGAGCCAGAAGTAACCCCTGTGCATCGCCAGGTGTGACCCAAAAAGAAAAAAAAAAAGAATCTGGATTTTATCCTATATTGGAACACTGGGGAATTAATATGATAAAATTAGCATTTTAAGAATATATGTAGGCAGTAAAAATATAGATAAACTTTTGTATATAAGATATTTTAAGTGTTGGTATCTATGCAAAATAGTTTGGACTTTATTTAAACTTACCCCAACATCATCTAGCCCAAAGTATCTTTCTTCCTTTGTTTCTATAATCGGAACAAATAGATACATCTTAAAGACATTTCATGCATTATTTTTACAATAATCTCCTCCATAGACAGCATGTCATATTGCTTATTTATTTTATGGGTCAGAATGATTTTTCCATAGCTATTTATTTGCTACACTGCATGTAAGATCTTTAACATCTCTGGAAAATATTTTCTGGTTTAAATTTATTTATTATCAAGTAGTAAGTGGTTGAGGCTACATGAGTGCAGTATTCAAATTATCAGTTTCAGTACGTTGACTCTTAAATGGAAAAATCTTGTCCCAAGCCATTGCCCCTTAAATCCTTCACCAACTGAAAGTGAGATTCTTGTCCTGACTGATCTTTCTAGCTGATACCTGTAGTATAATATACAACATTCATTTTGCAACTGGGATTATATTTATTTCCACTAACTCAGTTCACTGTGTTTTGTGAATCACTCAGCATAGAAACTATTTGCTTAAGAATACCATTTAAGGACATGTGTGTGTATATGCACACACACACACACACACACACACACACCGCGCGCACACAAGCATTTGTTTTGCTTTTTAATGAGTTTAGTTTGGAAGGGACATGTGTGTCTGTCTCCTTTAGGAGGATACACAGAAGATTTTTTTCTTTATTCTAATGTTTCCTCCTCTCTATCTATCCCTCTCCATTTCTTACAGGGCACTTAATGTGATTTTCACATAAAATTAGTGTTATACCTGGGATTAGGAATTAGAGTTTCCTTTTTTTGTTTTCTAATTGGCTGGTTCTTTATATTAAATACGGAAATTTATGGGTCTGTCTGTTCTTTAGAAAAGGACAAGGTCTTACCCTCACCATAATACCTTAAAGTTTCATAAATATTTTTTAAAAAGCTTAAGAATATATTTTGTCTGTTTGCATTTAATCTTTTGATCAACAGATAATGGAATGTCTATTAGCCTCAGTCACTTTCGTGAGCCCTCAGAAGTGGAAGCTGGGCAAAGGTGAATAAGGTCCCGCTCCTACTTCACACAAATCAATAAGGGATAAAAAAGAGAATGGGGATGCATTAGGGTAATATTGAGATGGAGCTAGTTCCTATTAAAGGACTTTTATAAAATTCTAGTACATCCTAATTATGCTGAGCAGCACTTCATATGGGTGGTATGTGCTAATAAGAGAAGTTCTCAAATATTACTAAGATAAGCAAATAATAAAATCAACATTCTGAGTAGTAGTGCCTCTTTGGAATTAAAACAAGGATAGGATAAACAAATTAGTATTTGTTTATTTGTTTATTTGTTATTATCTTGAAAATAATAACAAGGGAGAGAAGGGAGTTGTAAAGAAGTCTTGCACTGAGTACAAATGGAATTCCTTCTCCAAGTTCCCCCCAGTTTTTTTTTTGCTTTTTAGTTTTTCTTAATTTTTTAATACCTTACCATAAAACCTTGTATTGGGATGATGTTTTGCTTTCCAAAAAGAAAAATATATTTAGTCTGTAGTTTGATAAATAGTTATAAGTAAATCCATTGATGCTCTTTGGAAGTGCTGCTGTTATTCTTTGTTTAGTACCAGTACCAATGATAATTTAGTTGTAACCCCCAAAAACAAACTATATCTAACCTTTAACACATAGATTTCTTCCCCATCAACTTGAAATGTTAACTTTCTCAATCATGATATTCCCTATATGGGTTTGGTTTTTCTTCTAAAAATAATATCCACATGAAACAGTGCACAGAATTGCAATCTCCTCCAATATGAAATATTGTGTGACATGTTGCAAAATATTTTAAGTGATGATGTTTTAATTTAAAATGATAGTGGTAAAATTTAAATAATTACTTAGACCATAATATTAATTTATCAAAAAGTGATTTCTCTGTGTCTTGTTTCTGGCAAACAGCTGTTCTCCTGCTTTTAGTACCACCATGGGGCTTTTTCTTTCCTGCAGACTGTTTCCTGTAATAGACAATTATATTTGAAACTAAATATAGGCATTAATCCATTACTGATGGGTAAAGTTGAAAATATACCATGCAAATTGTAATTTCTTTGAAGTGTGTTATTAACTTTTAATTTATTTCTACTTTTAGGGTTTAGATTCCTTTGCTCATTTAAGTCTAAATGATAGGGGTAAACATGTGTCTGACATTTGTAAATATAACCCATGTAATTTGTTTATTCTGTTAAAACAAACTGTTATTAGAGTGGCAGTGTAAATCATCATCAGAGAACTCTTTGGGTTACTTGTTTTCAGTTTTGATTCTAACCTGTGGGCATAAAACCACTGCAATCAAACGTTAATGGATTTTCAATCTTTTCATTCGATATTATGTAGTCAGTCACAAACAACCTGCTTAAAATGCTTTTCTTTCTTTTTTTATTTCCTTTTTTCTTTTTCTTTTTTCTTTTTTTTTTAAACCTCAGATGGTAGAAAAGTAGAAATCATGCAATTGGAGAGAAAATTTTAATAGAAATTCAGGAAACACAGTTTGGGTATGACTTTGCCAAGCAGTTACCACAAAATAGTTTGGCAATTCACTAAGCTTTTATTTTCCTTATTGACCAAATTAAGGGTTTAAATGAAATGCATTTTAGCATTACATGACAGAATCTAATGTCATTCAGGACAAAGATTTTTACCAAGTAAAACTACCCAAATAATGGTATCTCACCTATTATAGTGTACACAACATAATTCAACAGCAAACAGGATGCTAGGAGCCTAACAGAAGTGTGTCCAAATTGGCCCTGATATTACATGCAATGATTTTCTAGTTCCAAACAAATGAGGTAGTTTGGAGTATATAACTCTGCAAATCCAAAATTTCATTGTAGAACTTTTGACTCCCCCAGCTTTGTTGGGTCAGGAGACAGCTCAGAGGTGTGCAGTGTTTAGCATTTGGAAGTCCCAAATTCCATCTCTAGCAAAACACAGTCCTCTGAGTAACACGAGGAGTGACACGCAGGTATAATCCCTGAAAACTGCTTGGTGTTACCACAAAACAAAACAAAAAACAAAAAGCAATCAAAAAATCCAAGAAACTTTACTAATAGACTTCTATTGACACAGCTTACTGACAATATAAACATAATGCTTTTTGCATACTGTACTGTTACATTAAATAACCCAAATAAAAGAAAATGTTAATAAACAAAACATGAGGAAAATGTATTTATAGTACTGTCTTGTATTTATAGATGCCATAAATTCATGTTGAAAGTTTCAAGAAAATAGGGCATGTTAGTGAACATTCGTAGTTCAAACCAGTAGTGTTCAATTTATAATTAATTTGTGCTGTGAACATCAAGTGATGTTGCCATTTTTATCAGTTTGTAGTTTTAATTTAGGACATACTGTTTCTATATGTATTATATGAGTATGTATGTGCGCATTCCAATCTGTACATATCTATGCTACATACATCTATATCTGTCATTATATATGCATAAATTTATATATAAAATTATAGTTAGAGCATATATAGAAACAAAATGACAAAATCATTTTGCATGGGGTCAGAAGATTTTGTGAAAGTTTCCTTGATATAATACAGAAACAAGTGTTTTTAAAATGCCAGAAAAAACTGAAAACATGGTTCTAACATAGTTGGCTAGAAATAAATAATTTTTTTCAGATCATTATTTTTCCTTTAAAAGATGTATCAACTCTTCCTGTCTGTACATGGAAGGAACTGAAGGATGCTGATAAAGTATAAGATTATAGGAAGATTGGAACTGTGGAGAATTTGTATAGTAACCAAAGGGAATTCAAATTTATTACTCTAAAGTAGTGCAGTTTTCAACTTAAGGTCTAAAGGTAGTTGAACAAAGTCCTATCATTGTGTCCACCTCATTCATTCTATTTCTGTTCAATAAACATTGACATAAATCTTTTAACCTATATAAATTACCCTTTGTCTTCTTGTTCCCCCCATGTGCCCCTTGTTATCTGGCAAGTTGGCATGATGTATACAAACTAAGATGCTTTCAAATTTTCTATTAGCACATTCATTTCAGTCTATTAGAGTTTTCCTTTCACTGGTTGTAACTGTAACCGTTCTGTCATATCCAGGGTAAGATTCTGGAAATATCTAAAAGGGTGAGTGTGCCTACTATGCATGTTGGAAGCCTGACAGGGTTCAATCCCTGTTTCCATCAAATGGTTTCCTGAGCAACCCCAAGGACTGAACCAGGGGAAGCTAATCTAGAGCTCTATAGATTATAACCCACCAAAAATATAGAAAATATAAAACACAAGGGTAGTGAAGAATATGGTCATATAATAAGTATATTTGAGACTTTATATTTTTATTTAATTCTTATTGGATATTTTTAATGAATCACAGTGAGATACACAGTTACAAAGTTGGTCAAGATTGTGTTTCAGTCATATAATGTTCCAACACCTGTCCCTTCACCAGTGTACATTTCCCACACCAAGTCCCCAGTTTCCCCCCATGCAGACCTGCAGACCACCTCCTCTATGGCAGCACTTTTCCTCTCTCTCTCCCTCTTTCTCTCTCTCTCTCTCTCTCTCCTCTCTCTCCTCTCTCTTTCTTGCCCTTGCTCTCTTTCTCTCTTTCCTTCTGGAGTCTTAGAGTTTTCAATATGCATACTGAAAGCTTATTAAGCATATCTCTTTACCTACTTTCAAAACTCAGTTCCTGTACAAAATGATTACTTCCAACTGTTATTATCATATGGTCTCTTCTCTATTCTAACTGCCCTTCTTCACCCAGGCATTCTTATAGCAAGCTACCAGCTACCAACTATTGACCAATTCTGCTGGCCACTGTTTTCCCTGTCCTTGAATATTAGTCTTATACTATATATATTTCTTTATATCCCATAAATGAATGCTGTCATTCTCTATATATGCCCCTCTACTTCTGACTCATTTCACTCAGCATAATACTCTCCATGTCCATCCACTTATAAGTAAATTTCATTTCTTCATTTTTCATAACAACAGTGAAGTGTTCCATTGTGTAGATATACTATAGCTGCTTTATCCAGTCATTTGCTCTCAGGCACTTGGGTTGTTTCCAGATTCTGGCTATTGCAAATAGTGCTGCAATGAACATTTCTGCTGTGTGGTTTTGGCCCTCCATGGTATATTCCCAGAAGTGATATTGCTGGGTCAAGTGGGAACTCAATTTCTAGTTTTTAGGGAAATATCCATATTGTTTCCCAAAATGGTTGACCAGTCAGCATTCCCACCAACAAAGGAGAGACACTTTCTCCACGGTATCCACACCAGCACTGCTTGCTCTTGTTCATTTGGATGTGTGCCAGTCTTTGTGGTGTGAGATGATATCACATTGTTATTTTGGTTTGAATCTCCTGCTTTTTAGTGATACAAAGCATTTTTTCACTACAATGGTTCCTTTGGACCATTTTGATTTCTTCTTTGAGGAAGTTTTTGTTCATTTCCTCTCCCCATTTTTTGATGAGGTTGGATGTTTTTTTTTTTTTTTTCTGAGGAGTTCTACCAGTCCCTTATCTAGCTTTGATATTAACCCTTTATCAGATGGGTGTTGTGTAAACACTTTCTCATTCCGTGGGCTTTCCTTATATCTTGGTCACCATTTCTTTTGAGGTGCAGAAGCTTCTTAGTTTAATGTTGTTCCATTTTTTCATCTTTGCTACCATTTATTTGGTCTGTGATGTTTCATTTTTGAAGATACCTTTAGCTTCAATGTCTTGAAGGGTTTTACCTACTGTTTTCTTCCATGTACCATATAGATTCTTTATAGTGTAAAAATATAAAAGACTTTATATTTGTTAAATGCATGAATGCATTAGAAATATTTTTGGAGCTCAGTTAAACTCAAATATTATAATTTAAAAAATTAATTATTCTGAGAAGCATTAAATGTGAAAGTCACCCTGATATCACAATGTGTTTTAATTTTTAATTTATTTTTATGGTAAACAAATCCATAAATTTTTACCTTATTTCATATAACTTATCGATATTTATTTTTGTAATTCCTTTATCTCATCTCTTCATTGTCATCTGAAAATTTAGAGGGGGAGGCACTCTCAGTGGTTCCTAGGAAACTATATGGTTGTAGAGATTGAATGCAGGGGTCCCACATGCCAAACTTTTCTTATTTCCAGCATTTCTTTCCAGAACTACCTTCGTGATATTTCATCACAAGGTTTTTATAAGCTCATTCCCCATAAACTTTTGTTGTTATAAATTTATCTATCTGAGATTGGAAATTTTTTTATTCTGCTTTCATATGTATTAACTGAACTTTGTGTTAGTATCTACCTGTGTAGTGTATGGTATCAAATATTCTTAATGTCTCATAAAACTAAATGTGTATAAATTTTTAACAAAAATCAAAACAAAATGTTTGCATTAATTTTGCTAAGCAATATATATATGTATATATATATATATATGCTTTTTTAGCTTGCTTAAGACAGAAAGTCTGGCAAACTACTAGATTATCTTATCAATTTACACAATGGATAGTTCATGTTTAATACCAACTTAGGAAGACTAGAAATACTCCTCTAAACAAGCAGGCAGTAATTACTCCTTCATAATTACCAGGCAACTTTATTGCCTTGCATTGTTATAATTATATTTTAAATACTCCCCATTTACATGATAGACCATAATGTTTTCTAGCACATTAAAATCTGTGGTTTATAACAGCATCTCACTTCCACAAAGGCCTCTTTTTCATTTAGTCTGTATTTTAACTACTGTTAAAAGAGACTAAACAAAATTAATTGGCACCGTCATACTGCAATAAGGAAATTGTAGACAATATAATATTTCTGTGATCCTGAAATCATCTCATTATTCAGAAGTTTCAAGTTGGACTTCTAAGATATATTCCTCCTTCAGTGAGGGAGCCAGTTATAATCAATCAGTTCTTCTCAATCTTTAGTGTACACATAAATCACTCAGGAATATAGTTTAAAACAAGATTTTGATTCAGTGGATTTGGGGAGAAACAAAAGATTCTCCATTTCTAACAAGCTTCCTGATGTTAGTCCTTGACCAAACAAACTTTGAATAGGAACACTTTCAAGTGTCATGTGACCCTTTGTGCAAAGGGTATATACACACACAAGCACTTACCATGTTTAACCGGATCTCTTTTGTAATCACTTTCTACCTCAGGCCTGGAAATCACTACTTTGGTAGGTCTTTACATAAATGAATAAATTCAGCCTATAAAAGCTGGCCAAGTGAGCACTGGGTAAATTCACTCTGGAATGAGGTGAGATAGAGTCAGAGAGGACTCCTCAAAAAGGTCTTATTTGAGGGAGGTCAGAGAAATAGTACAATAGTTAGGGAGCTTGCCTTGCATGTAGCAGACCCAGGTTCAATCCTTCGCACCCCATATGATCCCCAGAACACACCAGGCACGATTACTGAGTGCAGGGTCAGGAGTAAGTCCTGAGCACAGTTTGGCATGCTCCCTAACCCACAAACAAACAAACAAACAAAAAACGAAGAAGGTGATATTTGAGCTGTATTCTGGAGGATATTTTTTTTAAAAATTTCCAAGTGGAAGTGTGTGTATTGAAGCCAAGAAAGGAAATCCCAGGCAGGAAGCAAAGCATGAAGAAGTGGAGGAATATGAAACAGCATAAAGATGGAGGGGGGAGATTAGCTCAGATAGAGAAGGGACCACCAAGTAAAGGGTGCTAGGAGGACCCGCTTGGGGTGGAAGATGTAGGCTGAATGTAGACTGAACATGATGGCCACCTAATACCTCTATTGCAAGCCACAGCACCCAAAAGGAGGGAGAGAGAGAGAGAGAGAGAGAGAGAGAGAGAGAGAGAGAGAGAGAGAGAGAGAGAGAGAGAGAGAGAGAGAGAGAGAGGAGAGAGAGAGAGAGAAGGAGAGAGAGAGAGAGAGAGAGAGAGGAGAGAGAGAGAGAGAGAGAGAGAGAGAAGGAGAGAGAGAGCACAAAAATGAATGCCCTGCCGCCACAGAGGTGGAGGGATGGGGTGGGGGTGGTGGGAGGGATGCTGGCCTTGGTGGTGGAAAATGGGCACTGGTAGAGAGATGAAACACAAGCATGAAAGTTTGTAAGTACCTCACGGTGATTCACTAATAATAATTTTTTAAAGTTCTAAAACAAATAATAATAAAAATAAAAACATTTCTACCAACTAATCTAGGAGTTAGGCTTTTATCTTGCAGGTATTTAAGAATAATAAAAAATAGATTTTATAAAGCTTAATTTATCAAATTTACTAATGTTTTCTTTTCAGCAATATTTCATTGATTTTTACAATGAAATATTTCCCCATCCAATCCCTAGAAAGCCACCATCAGAATGACTTACCCAACATTCAATGATAAGTTTATGAATGTTTCTTCTTTTTAACAAGGCATTTCAAAATTTGTTTTTGGGTTTTACTCTTTTAACTCACCTAGTAAAGCATGGAATTATTTCTACTTTCACATAATAATCATTCAGATTAATAAAGTGTGAACAGCTGGTGAACATTCACCTTGCTTACTTGAGGTCCTGGATTCAAATCCCAATGCAATAAATAAAGTGCTAACAATATTCCAACTTGCAACATCAATAATTGTAAGTAGAGCATTACCAACATACATGACTTATGATGATCTTTGAATAGTGGAATGACTAAATTATGGGGCATCTAAAACTTTTTCAAGAACAATTTGCAAAGCTATCTCAGCTATAATAAAGTAAGTCTCATTTTATGACTTTTAAAAATTTCCCTTAGTGTTTAAAATAGTACCTTGAAACTGTTTTTCCATAATGATAGCCTTCAAGGTAGGTTTTGTTAAAAATATAAACGGTTAGAATATTAGAATAAAATCAAAGATATAATGGCTTTACTAAACAAACTGTAAACTGGGAAATACCTCATCAAGCAAGGGTTTTTTTTTTTTTTTTCAATTTTTTGGCAAGGGGTTATCTCAAAGATAAAACTTTTATAGACAGGAGGGATTTAAGCCCTGTTATTAACATCAAGAAAAGAAAGAAGATTTCAAACCGAGTTCCTTCCTTCAGCTCTTATCATGCAGATGATCTCACATTTACTAATCAGAAAATATCAGATTTATTAGCTTTGAAGTCCACATTAGGAAGAGAACCTAAACTGCTTTCCTTTAGGTAGGGATGCAGGGGCTGTGACTTCGGGTTTCTGTGTTGCTCCATGTCCTTCAATGAAGAACTTCCAGGCTCTTCAATATTTTGTTTGTTTGTTTTTTCTTTTTGGGTCACACACAGAGATGCACAGGGGTTACTCCTGGCTTATGCACTCAGGAATTACTCCTGGTGATGCTTGGGGGACCACATGGGATGCTGGGAATCGAGCCCAGGTTGGCCACGTGCAAGGCAAATGCCCTACCGCTGTACTATTGCTCGAGCCCCCGGCTCTTCAATATTTTTAAGAATAAAAAGTTGAATAATATTGAAGCTCAGATTCAAGAGTTAGAAGAACTAAGAGTGTACTTGGTTAAGCAGAAGTAAAAGCAACTTCCCATCTGGAGAGGAACTAACTTAGTATAGGACAAAGAAAAGCTCACATTCGTGGGTTGTTTGTTTGTTATTTTAATAGGAAAACTCTGTCTTGGTGATACTAGAGTGACAAGGATGTTACAGAGAGTGCAAGAATTATACAGGGTTACAGAGAGTGCAAGGATTATACAGCCACTTCCCACCCCTCCCCTCTGCGGGGTGGATCTGGGGACAAGTGGATCTGTCTTCTGTGTTCTCAGACATGTGGATCTGGTATTGAAGTAGGTGGCCCCCACGGGTGGCTTATGTATAGCAGAGAAGAGAGGTCACTTTCTCCCGAGCCTGCCTCTGCCACACCGGGACTAGTAGGGAAGGCTAGGCATGACCAAGTCTGTGATAAGCCCCTGTTTGGCATGGGCCAGAACCCTGCTAGCCCTTCGAGGTGACTGTCAAGCCACCCCTGATATCTGCTTTGTCTTCTTGGCAGGGGAGTTGATCCCCATCTCAAGGTTTCTCCAGGAGCCATAGCTCAGGTTGAAAGGAGGAATTGCTCTCTGCAGGAAAGGAAATTCAGTCTTAGGCCTTACCCAGGGTTACCTGGTTCTTGCCTTGCCTTGCTCACCAGGTAGGGTCTTTGGCTCTTTGTAGCCTGGGAGCTATTGGTTTTATTACTTCCCAGGGATTCCATTGCCATAGGGGCCCTTCCCTGTCTACTTGCTGGCATCAGAATGATTTAAGTATGCATGTGTGTGAGTATTTGGGTACATGTACACTTACCAATTCCTGTATTTAAGTAAATATGAATAACAGGTAATTTTTAATATTTTGATAAATATGCCTCTAATACAGTAATAAGATAATTGGAGAAGACGTTTTCCTTTTTGATATGCAATTATAGTCATGTGATTATTTCATAAATAACAAACTAAAAGTGGAAATTATCTCTTTTGGTGGGTATGAAGGAAAGGGAACACCCACTCCCCACCCCACTCCTCTGTCTTCTTCCTGGATCACTGGATCAATTAAATTCATGTTGTTATTGCAGGCACAGGTTCTTGTCTTCAAGCATTCAAGATTAAAAGAAAGGGACTAGAGATAGAATGACCAAATTCAGAAAATATTTTATTTAAAAGAAGGGAATGGAAGAGAAGATAATGCAGGGAAGCTCTCAGATTATGGTCGGGGATGTTAGAAAAAGGCAGAATCTTTCCCTTTTATACTTTCGTGCTTTGTTTTTAAATTTCATTTTATTTTATTATATTTTTAATTTGGGGGTCACAACTAGCCATGCTCAAGGACTATTCTTAGCTATGCATTCAGGAATTATACTTGGCAGTGCTTTGGGGATCATATGAAATGCTGGGAATCGAATCCCAATTGGCTTCCTGTAAGGCAAGCACCCTACCTGCTCTACTATCTCTCCAGCCCATCCCTTTTATACATTTTTAACCGTTCGGATGGATGGGTGAGTGAGCATTTCTTTTTACTGTGCTCCAAAAATGTGGACCATTTAAACAGGGGTGATGATTCTGGGATTGCATTCTGATATATGGTCAGGTCTTCTAGATTATTTAGTTTATCCAGTAAAGCCTAAGTCTTCCGGGTTTTCTCTGACAGGAAGGTTGTTGCTTGCAAAAAGAAAAAAAAAATCCTAGTTCTGTTAATATCTCTTAATTTTCATTCTTCTCCATAACTAAGTTTCTATTGAGCTGCAAGTTTCTATTGAGCTGCAGAGCCTGCACTGACCTCAGCTCAAAATAATTCACATGCCATAGTGACATGTCTTGGGAAGCCCTGAACCTCTTGGGGGAAGCCTATTCATCATTTTCTCGGGAAATACATTTACATAAATTGCCTAGAACCACATTTCCCCTCAATGCATGCTTTGTTAGGATCATATCCTTTGGCTATATTTTATTATGTGTTCATTTAATATTCTAATAATTGCTCTTCTTGAGATTCTGACTAGGTTTTTACTGGAATGAAAGGCTTGGGTGGATGATCAACTTCCAGCCTTTTTGAAATTACAGAGAATTAATGAGAAGACAGAACTAATTTGGTTGCAATTTGCAGTTAGTTAAATGGCTTTCCTATTTTTTTTTTAGCCAAAACTCCTAAGTATTCCTCTCCAGAATAGTATCCTATAGCTTCTTCAGTGAAAACATAGCTCCTTTCAGTGAGAAATGTTTATCCACACGTACAGAGGCTATTTCTAACATAACTGGAAAGGGTTGATACTTGCCTCTTTACTTCTAAGGCAAGCTCACGTTCTGCTTCCACTGATTATTTTTTCAATATTATTTTCTATACTCTTTTATGGTCTGCCAGTACTTTTTAAAGGCTAGTTAGTTAGAACAGCAGCCAACGGAGCTGAGACTAAAAGGGGGCCAAATATCTCTTCAGAAGCAAGACTACTTCAAAAGCTATGTATTACAAAGCACTACTGTGACTCAAAAAATCACTTATTTGTAAAGGGGATTTGCTAATGTGGAATTGGTTTCTTATCTTTCTAGCCCCTAGTGAGCCTTTACTGTGCAAATTTGCTGACGGAGGACAAAAGAAGAGACAGAATCAAAGCAAATATACCCAGAATGGAAGGCCTTGGCCCAGGGAAGGAGAGGTGAGTCCTGACTAATTTTGGCTCAGAAATTTGTACACAGATATTTCTCAGAAGCCCCACAAGACAACCACTTGGGGATATTATGAAATCTGGTGGAAAACCAAATGACTTCACGTAGGCAGACCTATGTTAATGTTTTCAGGATAAAATTATTTGAGAAGATATAGAGAACTTCAAAATTGACCTCAGTTTTGCCCTACAGCAACTCTTCTGAATCTGAGCCCAAGAAGACATCCCAGAAAGAGGAATCCACAAAAAATATTTTATCTGAAATTGTACAAGAAAATCAGTGCATGACAGCGTCAAATGTTGTTGGTGAAACAATACTGAGAATTGAATGGCATTTTGGAAAAAAAAATATCAAACAAGAAGTAAATTTATTTTATCCTGCCCTTGAAATGCCCTCCTTACAGACATGTTAATGAAGATGCCTCTGTGTTTGGCACTAATACATGCTATTTTTTTAAATATGCATATATCCATAAAAGGTGGCATTTTTTGTTGGTCAAGAAGGAAAAAGGAAGTTGATCCACATAAGTTTTTGCTGTGCATGGCAACAGCAAGAAAACGTAGTTAGTAATCCATGTACTCATAACAGAGACCCACAGAAAAGCATGCTTGTGGATGCAGTGCCATTTGGAAATTTTTGGTTACTTTTGTTCTAAGAAGACAATGAAAAGGTGCTTGGGATTCTAAGAGGTGTATTTTTTTTTTCTTGGAGAAAAGAAATGGAGTTGTTTGAATGGCTTGAATAAATGCCATTATTGTGCCAAGGCCACAATTTTAGCTGAAGAGCTTTATTTAGGATTTCTTTTCAAAGCACCTACTTCATCTATTTGTCATTTAACAGGCTTCCTATGTCATGCATGCAGCATCTTTTATAACTTTAACAGTCAGAGAACAGTTGTAAGAGGAGAAAGGAGGGCAGAAGGTTTCTTAGCAAAAAGGGTTACTCGGTTTCTGTTTCTAAGACAATTGTCTGTTTTTGCTGTCTGCAGGTTTCAAATCTTCTCATAAAGTGTGTAGTTATGTCCAAGTATGGTGTAATCTCTATGTTATTAACTTAAAACACAGAAAAGCGAACCACCACGGTGCACCTGTTTCAGTAGTAGTATGCTCAGAAAGGCCATCTGTGTTATGTTCAAAGATGAACAAAGGAACACAAATTGACTTCTTGCTTTTGGTATGCAGTTAAGTGTTCAGCATATGTCCCCGCTGCCCTAAAAAGAGTTGATTTTTGTGCAGCACTCCTTACAACATAGATCACATACCAAAATTCATGATGTAGAAAGGCTGATCTGCTCTTTTAAGGTTTGGTTTGTTCCAATGGCTATTATCGGGAAGATTTCTTCATCACATTTCTTCAGGCCTTAACCAATAAGCCATAGACAACATTAATGATTAAAACTTTGGCTCATTCTTCTGAAGAATTTTTTCCAGAATGGGCATTTTCTCCTCATTTTTCTACATTTACCTATGTCTACTTAGTTTAGAAACCAAATCGATGAACAAAAGAGAAATGTAAAGTGAGCACCATTCTACTGTGTACAGAATCTAGCTACGGTTTGGGATATAGAATACAAACAATGTGTGCATTATTGGGGAAAAATAGCATGGTGGATTCAAGTTTTGGACCCAGAGCACCTTATAATAACTAAACGTAGTTTTAATTTATATACTATTCATTTATGTTTTGGAGTCACGATTAATCTGCACTCCGAGATTACTCCTGGCAGGACTCAGGGGGACCAAATGGGGTGCCAGGTCAGCTGCATGCAAGGCAATTTCCTACCTGCTGTACTGTAGCTCCTGCTCCTAAGTGTAGGTTTTTAAATTTTTTCTTTTTAATTGAATCATAGTGAAATACACATTTTCAGAGTTTTTCCATTATTGGATTACAGTCATATGTTCCAACATCCATCCCTTCATCAGTGTACATTTCCCATCGTCAACCTCTCCTAAATGTCATTTTCAAAGAATAGTCCTAATATCTGATTTAAAAATCTTGTGTTTTAAGAGTTAGTGTATATTAGCTCTGTAGCACTGTAGCACTGTCCTCCCGTTGTTCATTGATTTGCTTGAGTGAGTACCAGTAACATCTCCATTGTGAGACTTGTTGTTACTGTTTTTTTTGGCATATCGAATATGCCATGGGTAGCTTGCCAGGCTCTGCCGTGCGGGCAGGATAATCTCGGTAGCTTGCCAGGCTCTCCGAGAGGGATGGAGGAGTCAAACCCAGGTCAGCCGTGTGCAAGGTAAACACCCTACCTGCTGTGGGATCACTCCAGTCCAGTATATATTAAATTATGAAAATCTAAGGTCCTTAATAAATGTATCTGTGATGAATAAGAATGTATTTCAGTGGCCAGAAAGAGGATTCTAGGGGCTGGAGCACATGCTTTGTATTGATAAAGAGGTCCAGTTCAATTTACTCTCCAGACAGCTCCCCTTCTTGACTCTAGCACCATATGGACCCTGGGCACTACTGGGTTTGCCACCTGCTAACAAAAGTCAAATGTAGAAGTATTTAGAAGAAAGGAAAAAAATGGTATGTGTTAAAATATATATCTGAGTCATGAGCAAATATAAAATATCTTGATTTTGAGATAAGCAGTTAACTTTAACAATTATGGCATTAGAAGTAAATACTTCTAGAAGGTTGGTCAAAGTTGTGTGTCCATTATCATAATTTTTGCTTTAATTTTCTCTAATAATGAAATAAACAGAATTTATTAAAGTATATGATGGTTCTTGATAAAATAGGATAACTGTATCACTGTATCACTGTCATCCTATTGTTCATTGATTTGCTCGAGTGGGCACCAGTAACGTCTTCATTTGTCCATGCTGAGTGCTAGTGTAGCCCAGTAGCATCTGCTCGCTCCAGGAACATGAAGAGCACGTTGCTGCTACTGTTTTTGGCTAATAAAATACATCACAGGTAGCTTGCCAGGCTCTGCCGTGTGGGAAATAAAATAAAATAAAATAAAATAAAATAAAATAAAATAAAATAAAATAGCGCCATTGGACATAGAGCTGTGACAGCAGTGCGTGCAGTGGGTCATACACTGTGGGGTGCTGTCAGCCGACCACCAGGTGACTGGGACTCGGTGCAAATATTTAACCTGGCACAGACCCTCATCGATAGGGTCCTGCTCTGCCAGCTGCTCAACAACTTCCAGGCGCACTCCATCAACCTCAAGGAGATCCACCTGAGGTCAAAGATGTCCCAGATGCTGCCCAGAGATGCAGTGTTTGTCAGTGTGCAGATCGTTACAATATGCCAGTCGACTAAAAGCTTACATTCAGTAGACTGGGAACACCTATAAAGGTGATTAGAGACCGCCCCAAAAGCCTCCATCCCAGCAAGCTACCGAGAGTATCACGCCCACATGGCAAAGCCTGACAAGCTACTCATGGTGTACTCGATTTGGCAAATTCAGTAACATCAATGGTCCTCATTCCTCTCACCCTAAAAGAGCCCCTAATATGACATTGGGCTGCACTATCATGTGACAGGGATGAATGGAGACATTCCTGGCGCCCACTTGAGCAAATCAATGAACAATGGGAATGACAGTGATACAGTAAAAATAAAATAAAATAATTAAAGTAAAGAAGAAAAATTGCATTGCTCTCTTCCAAGAGCCTTGTTTTACAGTCTCTGGCCGTTGATGAGATTACATGGTGTGTGTGGGGGCAGGGGGTGGGGGGGTTGGGGGTATGACTGTCAAGCTATTGGAAAACAGGAGATCTGGGTGGAGGAGGCCCTGTCTCCATCCCAGCAGGCTTGGAGATCTCAGCCACGGGTTCTATATACCTGGTTTCCTCTGTCTGTTACTTCATGGGTGAGGCTTGTCCAAGCCTGTGGAGAGTGGCCTTGAGCATGGCTGTGGCTGTGTTCTGTGGGTTTTCCGCTACTTGGAGCAAGGAGAGAAACTCAACCCATCCCCCACCTCAGAAGGGGCCCCCAGTGAAGACAGCCTGGCACCGGAGAGGGGTGTGAGGGCAGGAAATAAAATAGGATAATGAAAAATAAACCCTACAAATACAATATTTAACTTTCTATACTAGATTTTAATCACTTCATTTCATTTTATCTAAGAGTAATTTTTGAGATGATTCATTTAGCTTTTATAACTTCTGAAATTGCATCCCTTTTTAAAATCAATGACATTATTATAAGACAATTTGCATTTGCTCTTGCTAGTCACCTAGGAGCAACACCTACATTCTTTGCTTAAGGTTTTTGACCTCACTGATTGCATGCATTGAAATTGTAATCAAGTTCTGCTGGGTGGTTTGTTTTTCTTTTGCCTTTAAACTGGTCATTTAGCACTTTGACATTCAAATTTTACCAGCTGGTCATGGGTGTTTGTTTTGCTTCCTTCTTTGTTTTGTATGCCTTGCAATCATTGTTACCTTATATGAAATGAAAGATGACAATTTCTGCTGCTTGAGAATTTAAAAGTGAGATTGTGGCAGATGTTAAATTTGTCTCTTAAAGATCAGGCAAAAGTATAATGTGAAAATAATTCTGATATAATGGACAAGATATAAAGTCAGTGGATTGCAGATATCTTAGAAGGTTCATAACCTTGAAAATATAGGCTAATTATTGATTTAATTTATTTTGTAAATTGAAATTTTACCTTTATAAATTATTCTAGCAATGCTTGGTGAAATGCCTAACTTTACAAAAAATCTAAATCTAAAAACTTATGTTTATAAATAAGTTTAAATTAGCAAGATTTTGAAACATAAGGTAATGCCAGTAGACATACCTATGTCATTCTTAAACTTTATAGACATAATTACTTTCATTAAAATTAATAATAGAGTGGGCAGTAGGATGGTGCAGTGGACAAGACATTCAGCAAGCTAGATAATCTCCCAATCCCTGCCAGAAGTGATTCCTGAGTAAGGAGTAAGCCCTGAGCACTTTTGGGTTTGGCCCCAAAACAAACAGACACAAAAAATAATAGATTCATCACGGTAAGAAAAATAGTTTTGTGTTCTTTGATCACTTGCTGTGAGCTAAAAGTTCATTCCCAGCAATGCTCAGGTGACCATGTAGTATCGAATCAAATCTGGGCTTCCCCCATGCAAAGAGTGCACTAAATCCTTTGAGAAATTTTTCCAGTCCAAGAAAATAGTGCATTTTAATGAAATGTAAGCTCTCTTGCTCTCACTTCTCTCCCCACCCCCACCATACACACACATGGGGTGGAGGGGAGAGAAAGAGAGAGAGAGAACTTTTTTTAGAAAAATGGCACTGTGTTTTCATAGCTTTGCAAATAAATTTAATGTCTTGCTTAGTAAAATGTCACCAGATTTGCATATTTATTTCAGCCTTCAAAAAATTGCATCATTCTGTTGGTTCAAAGCATATAAAGAAAAAAGTTTTCTATAAAGTTATACTTGAAAAAGACTGAAAAATAGAGGACTTTATGGATTCCTAAGAGAATCTCAGAACCCTCAGATATTTATGGGCTATACTGTGAGAATAACTATCCATATTCCCAGAGAACCAGGCAGCTTGTTAAAATACTGAAATATATCCATATTCTTTCTTAAAAAGCCACTATCGCTACTCCATCAGCACAACTCTTTGCCTCTGAGTTTTCTGCCTTTCTAACGAGGGCCTGTATAGGCTCCTGCTGACCTCCTGAAATTTATAAGGGATCTATTGGTGAAAAATCATTGAAGTGGAGGGATCATGCATGATTTGAGTCAAGGGGACCCATAGGAAGGAAACATGCTTGAAAATGTGCCATGGTTGGAAAAAGGTTGAGAAACACTGCTCTCGAGCCTTTCTTGATATGTTACAAGTACCTTAGGGTACCATTTCGCACAGAGAGAGTTCCCAGCATTGATATTCTGATAGATTCGTGCATATGCCATATTGGTGTGGTAAGATGTAATGTAACTACTTTTAATGAAACTCTAACTTTGAAATTATCTCTGCTTTGGTCTTTTGACCTTCTTGACATTTTATTGACCATTGTTACGTTAACTCTGAAGCTATATGCTCAGGTTGGAAAGCATGTTTAATTAATATTGCCTAAAATAATTGTTGGAGTCCCAAATGATGAATCTGAAAACAAAAATATCTCTAATCAGGACAAAAGAATATCGATAACATGAAGAATTCCTACTGTTGGGGCTGGAGCAATAGCACAGCGGGTAGGGCGTTTGCCTTGCACGCGGCTGACCCGGTTTCGATTCCCAGCATCCCATATGGTCCCCTGAGCACCGCCAGGGGTAATTCCTGAGTGCAGAGCCAGGAGTAACCCCTGTGCATTACCGGGTGTGACCAAAAAAAAAAAAAAAAAAAAAGAATTCCTACTGTTTTTTTCCTGTATTTCTGGAGTCTATATTTCCAATTACTATTAGAATGTTACAACATAACATTCTAACATTCTAAAGAGTGGTGTGGCAGGGTGATACCATTTCACTGAAACTCTTTATTGCCGCTCTCAAGAACATCATGCGAGGACTGGAATGGGAAGGAATGGGAGTGAAGATAGACGGTCGGCAATTACACCACCTCTGCTGACTTTGACCACGAGTGCGTGAAGGTCGGATTGCAGCTGAATCTCAAAAAGACGATGTTCATGAAAAATGAACTGGTCCCTGAAGCTCCATTTGCTCTCAATGGAACGAACATCTCCGAATGCAGCAGCTATGTGTATCTGGGTCGAGAAATCAACATGAGGAACGACTTGGTGCCAGAACTGCACAGGAGGAAGAGAGCAGCGTGGAATGTATTCAAGAGGGTCGAAGAGGTAGTTAAGAGAACGAAGAAGCTTCGACTCCGGGCACTTCTTTTCAATTCCACCGTTCTTCCTGCACTAACATATGCCTCAGAGACCTGGGCCCTACGCAAACAGGATGAGAATGCTATTAGAGTATCCCAAAGAGGAATCGAAAGAGCTATGCTGGGAATATCATGTCTCACTCATGTGAGAGAAAGAATCCAGAGTTCTGCCTCCGTTGACAGTCAAAAATCAGGGATGCTGTCTCATTTGCCAAGGCATCAAAAATCAGATGGGCCGGTCATGTAATGCGATTCAGAAACAACCACTAGACTAGAGCTGTTACCGACTGGATTCCATGGGACGTCAGAAGACCTCGTGGCCGCCCACCAACTAGATGGTCAGATTTCTTCATCAAATCCCTGAATGAACAATTTGAGGCTCTTCCTGTTCCTGGAGCAAGCAGATATCATTGGGCAGCACTAGCATGTGACAGGGAAAAATGGAGACGTTACTGGCACCCGCTCGAGCAAATCGACGACCAGCGGGACTACAAGTGATACAAGTGATATTAGAATGTTAAGAAATTTAATTGAACACTGTAGCTGAATGAAAATTACAGTTGACCCAAAAAACAAATTCCTTAAGTTGTGATGATGATTGGACCAAATCGAAGAACGAATTATTTCACTAATAAAGTGTCTGTCAAATATTGAATTCACATTATGATTTTTGTTTCATTAGTCTTGTGGGTCACCTTAAGAATTTTCAAATAATAATTTATTAATTTTCAAATAATAAATTTCAAATCATGGAAGGGTGGGGTTATTTCATCAAACTTATGCTGAAGTATTTTTATTGTACAAAATTGATAGATAATTTCTTATAAACTTTAAAATTCTTATCTACTTTTCACAAAAATTTCCCCAAACCAAAACTAGTTGACTTGATAAATGTCATTTACAACTATTGCTT
Organism: Sorex araneus; assembly: GCF_027595985.1. Taxonomy (NCBI): domain Eukaryota; kingdom Metazoa; phylum Chordata; class Mammalia; order Eulipotyphla; family Soricidae; genus Sorex; species Sorex araneus. Next base: position 29,189,263 of record NC_073305.1, read on the forward strand.
TGGAAATTGTACTTTGAAAATTATAAGCCAAGAAATAGTGCTTTCGCCATAGCCATAGTCAAGTATGACAATTAAACAAGAAGTAAAATTTCCACAAAGTACTAAGATGTCTAGTTTTTAAAAATTCCAACAATTTATTATAAAATGAAAAAGCAAGAAAGAGACTTCTTAGACTTCTTTTCTTATACTCATAGTTCTTGACTAGTCAACTTCAAAGAATTATGCAATTATACAATAACAAATCACTGCTACTTAATACTCTGAAGACTTATTATGGAAATATTTAATACAATTATTTTCACATATGCAAATGAATTAACAAACTAATTTGTTAACAATCATCACTAAGAATTCCATGAATAGTTTATGCATAATATTGGTGAGAAAAGCAAGAAAATCCTAGAATCTCTGTATACAGAGATTCTAGGAATATTAAAGGTTTGGTTTTTCTTAACTATACCTAGTTACATAATACATTTTAGAAGAGACATGATTATACATTATTTCTTGAAGACAGTTTATTTAAGTTTGGTTTTAATTGTATAAGGAACAAGCCTTAGGTTCCAAAGTGCAACAGAGGAGGCTATTTGTTGAAACTACATTTAAATGGTACCTGCTCTGCTCTATTATGCTCTTGCCTTTGAAAATCTTTAAGATATGGAAAAAAGGGGCTGGAGCAATATAGCACAGAGGGTAGGGCGTTTGCCTTGCACGCGGCCAACCCGGGTTCAATTCCCAGCATCCTATATGGTCCCCTGAGCACTGCCAGGAGTGATTCCTGAGTGCAGAGCCAGGAGTAACCCCTGTGCATCACTGGGTGAGACCCAAAAAGAAAAAAAAAGATATGGAAAAAAATTGACATAGTGTACTTTGTTTTTTAATTGGTAGGTTCCATTAATGGAACCAGAAAATCTACTATATGTGTGCTTATTGTGAAAAGTAAGATCATCAGTTTTGTCACAAGAAACTCAAACTGAATAATTTGTTTTGACCTACAACTTAAAACAATATATTGTTTATTAGTGCACACTCAGAGGTGCTCAGGGCTACTTCTGGCTATGTGCTTAGGGTTCACTCCTGGCCAGTTCAGGAGACTAAATTAGATGCTGAAAATTGAACCTGGTCAACCACGCGCAAGGAAAAGACCCTACCCACTTTACTGAGTAGTTGGTTATTATCAACTGTGTCTTTATCAATGCCATCATTAATACTCATTATGATAATTATTTGTTCCTCCCATTACTAAAAATTTGATGTATCCTGAAGATACAATGACGGGCCTGCCATGCGTGTATATTAGAAATACACACATTATGAGAAATCCACCCATCTTTTCCATTCTCTCTTATGTTTTCTGGGTGTATGACTACTTTTTGCAGAAAAGTTCAATTGAAAAAAAATTTATGTTTGAAAAAGCAACTTAAACAAAATGTGTGGTGTCTATATGCACTTTCTGTCTACTGGTAGGGATGGAATACTGTGGAAATGTTGTGAACACAAGCAAATACTCTATTATCTTGGACCCTGACAAAGCTAAGATTATGTGATAGAATGGAATATAATTTATTGTTTAGAAATAAAATCACGAAATATCGCACTGTAGCACTGTCCTTCCATTGTTCATAGATTTGTTCAAGCAGGCACTAGTAATGTCTACATTGTGAGACTTTTTGTTACTGTTTTGGCATATCGAATATGCCATGGGTAGCTTGCCAGGCTCTGCCGCGTGGGTGGGATACTCTTGGTAGCTTGCTGGGGCTCTCCTAGAGGGTATGAGGAATCAAACTCCAGCTGAGTGCAAGTGAGCTGAGTGCAAGGCAAACGCCCTACCTGCTGTGCTATCAAAATACCACTAAAAAAAGACAATCATACTAAAAATTTTATGTTAAGTTCCCGTCTTTTATGCTAATCATCTCCACCCAGCCCTCTGATGTTGAATAACATGAAATATCGTAAAAGACACATTTCTACATACTCATTCAAGAAAATAAGTTTTCCATCACATAGCCTTTCACCAACACAGTAATTTACTTACCAACAGACTCACACCAAAAGTAATTAGAAAATTTAAAACTACCAGTAACTCCTAAGGAAAAAATAATAGATAAAAGAAATTTACTCCTTTAATTCTGTAAGGTTTCCTTTAATTTTATTAATAATGACTAAAGAAATAACGGTACCAAATGGCTCACTTAAATATAGAGGCCCTTGGGGCTGGAGCGATTGCACAGTGGGTAGGGCACTTGCCTTGCATGCGGCCGACCCAGGTTCAATTCCCAGCATCTCATATGGTCCCCCGAGCACCACCAGGAGTAATTCCTGAGTGCAGAGCCAGGATGAGCCCCTGAGCATTGCTGGGTGTGACTCACAAAAAAAGCAAAATAAGATAAAATAAAATAAAAATTGAGGCCCAAGAAGATAGTACAGAAGATAAGACTTTACCCAACATAGGTTCCATTTGCAGCTCTACATTATGGTCATCAAGCCCTGCTAGGAATAATCCCTGAGCACAGAGACAGGAGACTGCTGCATGTAGCAAAAATAATAATAATAATAATAATAATAAATTTAAGAAGTGTAAGTTGAATAAAAGGGTTAGAGAGCACATTCTTTGCCAGGTGGGTCCAAGGTTTGATTTCCTAGCACTATGGAGCCCTAAACAGAAGGGACACCCCCATCCTGCCAACACCACTGAAATGTAGAATTTTTTTCTTTAAATCTAGGTAACATTAAAAAAAAACAATGCCAAAATAGTAACATGAAAAGAGTAGCCACAGGATTATTAGTTTATATGTTTCTTTACTTATCATTTACTGTGTATTTTTTACCATAAGTAACACAATTTGATTGATATCAATATTTTTATACTAGTAATCATAATTTTCCTCCAAAATTATAAAACTCTGTCATTAAAAGGATTGAGCTTCCCATGCCTTTGATGTTAAGTAGTCCAGAGAAAATGATATTTAGAGAAGCACCTTAAAAATTGAAGTTACTTGCGGCTGGAGCAATAGTCCAGAAGGGAGGACATTTTCCTGGCACGCAACTGTCCCAGGTTTGATCCCCAGCATCCCATAGTGTCCTTTAAGCACTGTCAGGGAGTTACTCCTGAGTGCAAAGCCAAAAGTCAGCACTGAGCATCACCCGGTATGACCGAAAAAAGAAAAAAATGTAGTTGTTTAATAAATGTTAAATCCCTCTTTAACACATCATTTGAGAATACTAATTCCTTGTACATGTGAAGAAATCATGTGCCAACATCTGTGCTGTACTCTGTCTTGTTTGTCTTTCCTCATAATTTCCTAGGCTTTTTCATGATTAAAGCAAGAAACTCTAGATGTTTTTTATTATTTATTTTTTGTTTGTTTGGGGAACATAGCTGGCAGGGCTTAGAGGTTACTTCTGGCTCTGCACTCAGGAATCACTCCTGGTGGGCTCGAAGTACAATATGGCATTCTAGGGATGCAAGCAGGTTGGCTTTCTACAAGTCAAGTGCCCTATCTGCTTTATTATCACTCTGGACCCTCAAATTTAGACATTAAAACACAAACTCACAAGTTATAAACTGTTCATGTTTTCAGCCTTTAAGTTTCAGTTTTTTCATCAGTAGACTAAGAATTAAAAAGTACATATTTGGAAGTTGGATAGGTTAAAGTATAAGATAAAGTTAAATAATGAACTATCATTGCACAGATATTGCTACTATAAATGATTTATCACTAACACAACTTGGGAATTTTAAACCTGAAAACTAGGCTTTGCTATGTGTCTCTTATGACTATAATATTTAATTCCTTGGTTACCAATTGTAAGTCATGTCAATTAATGTGCCAAGCAACAATTACTTTTAATCATGTAACATTGACTTGAAAGAAAATTTGCTGCCAATGTAACTTTCCAACTGAAATTTGGACTTATATTATGAAATTAAAAGTCAAAACTAATTTATTTTAACTTTGACTCACATCTTATTGATATTTTAAGACCGTATTTTAAATCATAAAGGATTACTTAACACTGAAATGTTAGGTGGTTTCAGATTTCTAGCCCGTTTTCTCTTGAAGTTCATGTAATTATAAAAACTCAGAACTGGCAAGAAAATAGGGTCTTGGCTGGACAAGATAAAAGAAAAATGAAAATAAAACTAAAGGAAAAGCATGAACAATTTGTATATCTCAAGGAAAGCATTGGACCCTTATTAGAACTGATAAATTGCATGATTGGTATCTGAAGGGAAAGAATCCTCTGGCAAATAAAAACAATTTTGGACACCAAAGATGCTTATGTAGCCTCTATGAGTATGAAAAGGATTCCTTATGCTCAAGTACTTTCCCATATCCTTCAAAGAAATTATAATTAACCTTGACTGAGAAACATTTTAATGCCATGTTTTGGTAACTTATTGGATTTAATAAGGAACCGGGAATAGGAATTTTCTTTCACATGAATTATGCTTCACAAAGATATACTCTTTTTTATGATTGTATTCTTTCTCTTCTTCTCTCTTTCCCTCTTTTCTTCTTTCCTTCCTTCCTTCTTTCTTTCTTTCTTTCTTTCTTTCTTTCTTTCTTTCTTTCTTTCTTTCTTTCTTTCTTTCTTTCTTTCTTTCTTTCTTTCTTTCTTTCTTTCTTTCTTTCTTTCTTTCTTTCTTTTCTTCCTTCCTTCCTTCCTTCCTTCCTTCCTTCCTTCCTTCCTTCCTTCCTTCCTTCCTCCCTCCCTCCCTCCCTCCCTCCTTTCTTTCTTTCTTTCTTTCTTTCTTTCTTTCTTTCTTTCTTTCTTTCTTTCTTTCTTTCTTTCTTTCTTTCTTTCTTTCTTCTCTCTCTCTCTCTTGGCTTTTGGGGCACACCTGACAGTGCTCAGGGCTGAGTCCTGGCCCGTCACTCAGGGATCACTCCTGGTGGGTTCCGGGGACCCTATGGGATGCTGGGGATTGAACCCTAGTCAGTGGCGTACAGGGCAAGAGCCCTGCCCACTGTCTTATCGCTTTTGTCCCGAGGAGAGGCTCTTTCCTCCTGGAGACAGACACGCCTGGGCCCCCTACACACATACACACACACACACACATGCACACACACACACACATGCACACACACACATGCACACACACATGCACACACGCACACACACTCACACA
>NC_073305.1:30406938-30464438 GCF_027595985.1 Sorex araneus
AAGACTGGATATGTGGTGCCTGGGATAGAACTGGGGCCTTGCATGCGCCCTAACCTCTGAATAATTTCTTTAGTTCCTGCGAACTGGCTTTAACGGGGTTATATATATATATATATATATATATATATATATATATATGGCTTTTAAAAAACTCATGTAAGGGGGAAAAAATTCAAGCACCAGGGTCATTCCCTATTGGTATTCAGTAGTTAACATAGTCTCCTGTTATCAACTCTGTTGAAAATCTCTTTAAGAAATCTCATTTTCCTACCACTGACCTAGGTGCAGAAACAAGGGCTTAATTTTTTTGCTTTTTCCCTCTCCTTCACTCGCGTACCACTGCATCTTTTTTGTTTATCACTGGGATTCCAAAGTCCTTCAAATTTGGCTCTTGCATTGATTCATCTTCTTATGAAGGTTAACGGTAGGTGTCAATCTGGCAGGATAAAGAGATGTCCAGAAAACTGCTGAAATATTTCTGGGTTTGTCTGTTCAGGGGTTTTCTGAGAAGATAAGTATTTGAGCCAACAGACTGAGTAAGGGTCCCAAGACCAATGCGGGCAGGCATCAGCTTATGGCATAAAGAAGGATTCCTTACCTACCCTCCTCAGCATGGATGACCCTCTTCACCTGCCCTGGATTATCAGACACCTGAGCTCTTGAATTTGACTTCAGGATTCCTAGACTTGCAACATCAGCATCCTCACTGCTCCTTGTTCTCAGACCTTCCCATTTGACTTCTCAGATTCTACTGCCATGTGAGAAAATTCTTAATATGTCTCTGGTTATCTTATGATGGACATAAACCCTCTTGTTTCTGTTTCTCTGGAGAACCCTGAGTCATACACCCCAATTTTCTATGCTCCTTTCACTGCTCTAATTAATCAAAACCCTTACCTTAGATATTGCTTGAACTTTTGGATAAGTTGCCTGGTTTTTGTCTTTGTTATTACACAGGCATCCAGAGAATTCTGCAATTAAGATATAGCCATATAATTCTGACTACAATATTTTTATTTTTATTTATTTCACCGCCATGAGATGCAGTTAAAAAGTTTTCATGATTGAGTTTCAATCTTATAGTGATCAAATACTCAAATTTCCACCAGTGTACATTTTCCACCACTAATGTCCCAGTACACCTACTGCCACCTCCATCCCAACCCACCCCTGCCTCCTCTGTGGCAGACAATTTCCTTCTTACTCTCTCTCTCTATTTGGGGGCATTTTGATTTGCAATACAGATATTGAGAGGCCATCATGATTGGTCCTTTATCTTCTTTCAGCACACATCTCGCATCCCAAGTGATCCTTCCAACCATCTTTGACTTAGTGATCCTTTCTCTTTTCCATCTGCCTTCTCCCCCAGCTCACAAGGCAGGCTTCCAATCGTGAAGCAATCTTCCTGGCCCTTGTCTCTATTATCCTTGGGTGTTCTGACTATAATTTTAAATAGTAACTTTCTAGTCATAGTTGTAGCTCCTGTTCCTCTGATCACTCCCCAATCTTCCCATGGGCTAAGGTTTTTCTGCTTTATCTCCTGCCTAAAGGGACCAGCAAAATGTTTGTCTCCTTACTCCTTTGTGTCTGCTGGTTATTCTACTCAAGATATTCAACTCATCCCTATATTCCCCTTTCTGTGGGCTAATCATACAAGTCCTGGGAAGCCCCATTTTCTTTAAAATTTTAAGCAGATGCTCCAACAGATGGAGTAGCGGCCCCTCCCTGATGCTTCTTTCACACCCTTCATACTAGATGTATTGCTTTCTAAGTACCTGTTTATGCTCATCTCCTTCATTAGAATCTAAGAACTCTGCCAAGGTAGGGACAAGGACTATATTAGGATTTAATTCCTATAACTGAACACAATTTCAATATAGTAATAGGACCTCAATGAATTTTGATTAGCATTAAAAGATAAAAACACACAAAGTATCTGTCTCCCTCCCTTTTCGACTTGCCCGCTTCTCTTTTATTTGGAGATATTAACACCCCTTTGTCACCTCTGGATAGATCAACCGAACTGAAATCCAACAAGGATAAAGTGGTTTGGAAGGAACAAATGGAAAATGTTGGCCTAGCAGACATATAGAGGGTACTATATCCCCAAAAGCTTAAATACACATTCTTCTCCATTGCAAATAATACATTCTTCAAGATAGCTCATGTGCTGGGTTACAAAACACATAAAATCAAGAAAATTAAAATTGTATCAACTGAGCACATGTGGCTGACCTGGGTTCGATTCCTCCGCCCCTCTCGGAGAACCTGGCAAGCTACTGAGTATCCCACCCGCAGGGCAGAGCCTGGCAAGCTAGCCATGGCATATTTGATATGCCAAACACAGTAACAACAAGTCTCACAATGAAGACGTTACTGGTGCCCACTTGAGCAAATTGATGAGCAATGGGATGACAGTGATACAGTGATCCTCTCAGACCAAACATATTGTAAATAGAAGTTAAGGGGAATAGAGCAATGTTACGGTGGGGAGGGTGCTTCTCTTGCATGTGGCAGACCCGGCTTCAATGCCCGGAACTCCACATGATTACACCCTCCCAGGAGTGATTCCTGATTGCAGAGCCAAGAGTAAGCCCTGAGCACCATTGAATGTGACCCAAAACACAAAAATTAAGAACACATGAACAAATGAGACTAGGTCTATATCAAATCAAGGATATTTTGCACTACAAAAACAATGACCAGAATAAAAAGATATCCCACAGACTAGGAGAGAATATTTGCCAACCACTCATCTGATGAATATCTTTATATTCAAGATACATAAAGCACTTGTAGAACTTTACAAGGCAAAAGAATGAACTTGAAGTTCTTCAAAGAAAACAGACATGTGGCTAAAAGGTATAGGAAAAAGTGCTTTGCATCACCTATTACATGGGAAATGCAAATCAAAACAATAATGATGTATTATCTAACACTAATGAGACCAGTGCACATCAGAAAGAGTAAAAACAACCAGTGTTGGCATGGATGTGATGGAAAAGAGACCCTCATTTACTGTTGGCAGGAATGTCAACTGGTCCAATCTTTTTGGAAAAAACATGAACACTTCTCAAAAAGCTAGGACTTGAGATATCTTATGGCCCAGTAATTCCACTTCTTGGCATCTACCCCATGGGCCCTGAAGCTCTATTCATGAAAGACATTTGCACTCCTATGTTCATTGCAGCACTACTTACAATAGTCAAAACCTGGAAACGAGTTTCCAAATATCCAAGAGCAATGACTGGATAAAGAAACCAATATACATAATGGGATATGACTCATATGGAACAAAAGATAAAATCATGTATTTGTTGCTATGTGGATGGATCTGGAGAGTATCATGCTGCGTGAAGTTAGTCAGAAGGAGCAGGACAGATGTAGAATGGTCTCTCTCCAATATTAGGTTTTAAAAAAAACATAGTAGGGGAATAAAGATGTTCAAAGGCAACAGAAACTGAGAACTGATCTTCAGTAGGAAGCTTACCACAGAAGCAGGGGAAAGGGGAATCACTGGAACACTCTGGCGGAGGGTGGGATGCTGGATTGTTTTATGTATGAAACCCTACCAATCATGATGCCTATTTTTTTTTTCACAAAATACAATGTATCTTTAGATAGTTGGATGAGGAATTAATTGGTGTGAAGAACAAATGGAAATTAGAGAGGGACATAAGAATATTTAAAAAAGGGGGGGAAAGTAAAAACATAAACAAATGTCTTGAAATGTGTAAATAGTGAAAAGAAAAGAAAAAATAAGAACAGTTATTAACATTCTGATCATTAGCTAGATAATTGTGGCTGCAAAGTTTAAGCATATAATTTATTTTATTAAAATTAAAGTTTTCTGAGGAAAATATAATTGCCCCACTTTATGAGAAACAGAAGCTGAGATTCTGAATACTATTCACCAGTTTGAACAGCTCAAAGAGAGGGGATTTGAACTCAGGTCTGTGAGCTCCCAGCTCTGAGACCTATTCTAGCACACCATGTTGTTTCTAAAGATCTTCATGGGACATTTTTTCTTCTTCCTCAAGGCATAAGGAAGGGAATAAAAGGGCAGTCATCATCTGTGGCCTGTTATAATCATAATAATAGCACCAAACACATAGCACTTAAAATGTACTTTGTACTGTGGTAAGTGCTCTAGATACTCATTTTATCAATATCAAAATTCTAAGAAGGAAATCTTATCATTATTTTCTTTTTGTGCAAATTAGCTCATAGAGGAACAGAATGTTCACAGATTTGCCCAAAGACACTGAGATAGTGTGACACAGATGGACTGAAAACCAGGTACCCAGTGCATGCCTTTAGCAATTCTCTCTCCCATCATTTCATGTGGGAAACACAAAGACCAAAAGACCCTGGAAGAGAGGAAATTCAGAATGCACAAAGACTTTTCATAGTTACTTCAGGCTATTCACTATAACTTGTTGGAGAGAAAAGAAGTTAATCTCAGGGCACCATCAGGCAGATGACCTTCACAAGGTCTTCAACTTGTGACTAAACTTGATTTTAAAAGGTTACACTCCTACCATCATAAACTAAGCTCCTGTAATAACTGTAATAAGCTGGATTATTATCAGAATGTGATAAAATGTGATAAACAAGTTTTATTTCTGCAAAACCATTTTTCTCATAAAAATACCAAAAGTCACAAAACAGCATGAAAGGAACACAAAGGTTAACATTAACAAGCATCTATTTAAAAATACTATAGGTTTGCATTTTGCATTTGCAAGTAATGTTGAAATTTGATAAAATTATAAATCAGTAAGTTTCAGTTTGGAAAAAAAATTTTTTTTTCTAGCAGATTTCCCTGTAGCAAACACAGGCATATGTTGCTGCTTAAGGCTCTTAGACTTGAATTCAAAATTAGAATGATTTGTCTCAAAAAAATGTATTCCAATTCAGTGTAAATGAATGGAAAATTTTTTCATAAAAAATATGGAAGAAAGACCATTTCTATGATGCCATTTATTTTCCCAATAATCTTTTGCCCATCTATATCAGTGTCTCTGTTGACCATGACCTCAGCCTGAGCTGTCAATATTGCTAATAATAGCAGTCATAAAAACACCCTCTTGGGTTTTGGTCTGTGTAAAAAGTCAGACATTTTTACTGATGTGATGCTATTGTTTTATCATTACAAAACCTCTGAAAATTATTTGCATATTTATGACACACTTAAAGAGTTTTCTGCTGTATTCACATCTTGAATTGAATAAGATTCTTGGGTACTGATTCAATAGGTCTGGGGTAGGGCCTCTGAATTTGCGAATTTTTAAAAATACTTAACTGGTTCAAGAACCACACTCTGAATTGCAGGCCTGAGAGTACCTCATTTCTCATCACATGGACTCAGTAATTCTCAAAAAATCAGCTAACAACCACCTTACCCCTTCTGATCTGACTGACTGGAAGGAATCTACCAGGAGCTGTGAGGCAAGATAAGAAGGTGATCCTAGTCTTAAAAGTTGGCAGAGGATTGGGTGTATAAGAAAGATAATTGAGAGCTGCAGAGTCTTGAAGAGGGAGATCTAAAAGAGTATTCTGGGATCTGGAGTGATAGCATGATGGGTAGGGCGTTTGCCTTGCACGAGGCCGACCCGGGTTCGATTCCCAGCATCCCATATGGTCCCCTGAGCACCGCCAGGAGTGATTCCTGAGTGTAGAGCCAGGAGAAACCCCTATGCATCGCTGGGTGTGACCCAAAAAGCAAAAAAAAAAAAAGTATTCTAGTCACAGTATGTATACATGTGAATGGAAGTAGAAGAAACTAATTAAGATATTTCAGTAACTTCTTCCTTTCAATTAATGGCACTGAAAGGACATGGATGTAGAACTAGAATTTCTTTGTGGAATCTCTTGCTGTTTATCAACTTCCAAGAGGTAGGGTCCCTCAGCCAGAAAGATGAGGAAGCTAGCCCAGGGAAGTGTGACTAGCACAGCGATAGAGCAAGTCATTTGAACTCAGTGTCTGCTTTGCCATTTTATCCTCAAGGATGAGCTGCTGACTGTGTCCATATAACATCCATGACTCTTCTTCACGTATCCCTAACCATGTTTGCTCACATCTTTTTCCCATTTAAACCTTAAAATCCTTGAGGACATGAACTACTCATGACTTCGTTGTATAGCTGCTATCACAGTATGGCTAATGAATGGTGAGTGACTACTGATGATGAAGATTTATATACCCATGAATAAGACATTGAGCAAGTCACCCTCTCTTAATCCCTTCCCCTCCCCTCAAACACACACACTGTTAAGTTGTGGGATGATCTAGAATAAACCTACAGCAGTGTTCCTATAACGGCCTGGTTTCCGTTTTGCTTTAACTTCTGAGTTTGAAAAATGGATTTTAATATCTGTTGTCCAGCCCAAGTCTTTTTCTCAGGAGTTCCTGCCTCATCTCACAGACCAAAACTGAAATATGATCGCCCTAGCTGCAGGGGAGGCTATAAGTTTGAGTGTCTCACTTTCTAATACTATAGCCGCATTTTATTTTATTTTATGCATTTCTTGGGCCACACCTTGGTGTTCCTCAGGGGCTGTTTCAGGCAGTACTAGAGGGCAGGCAGTCAAGGGGTCATATAACCTCTAGGTCTGAACCCAGGACTTTTGCATGCAAAATATGTGCTTAACTTTTTCTTTTTTAATTTTATTGAATCACCATGAGATAGTTACAAGCTTTCATATTTGGATTACAATCACACAATGATCAAACACCCTTTTGAGTTATCTCCCCAAACCCTATGGCAGCATTTTAAACAAAAATCTGTATCTAAATTTGGGGCAAAGCAAGTCTTAGTTTGCCTAGGATTGTCCTAGTTCGCACATGCAGTACCCACATTATCACTGTACGGCCTCCATTTTAGCCCCTAGTGTACCTGTTTGGATAATAAATTATATGTTTAACCTTTTTTTGTTATAGAGAATGACAGTGAAAACCCTATACAAACCAAATTTAAGTATTTGTTGTACTCCAGCAACCAAAATAATTGAAAATCAATGTAAGTCTTAATTTACAGACTTTCATGAGAACATCAAAGGGGTATATGTTTATAACAGAAAGTGAAACTTGATGATATTCTTTCTCATATCTTTTACTGTCAATATCTGCCATTTGCATGATGATCGAATTAGAGAGCCTCTTCTCTTCCTTCTAAGTGCTCTAACTCCGTCTGTGCTGCCTCTCTTCTTTATGCTCTCACTCCATTTCTCATCTAGGTCTTTACTGGGTCAGTTCCCACAGTCTCTCCTCCCCTCACCTCCATGACGAGTAAGGAAGCCCTGTCACTTTTCCCCCATGCCGTTCCCCACCGAAGAAGCAGTGGTCTCAGTTGTGACTGACAAGAATCTTGTTACAGACTGAAAGTTCATCCTGAAACAAAAGCAGGAAAGAGCTCAGAGGTCCCTGCTGGAATCCAGACTATCCCTCCACGGGTACATCCTATCCAAAGTGTTTCATAAATGTGGAATAATAAATTCTGTTCAAGCTCTTTTCAGCTGGATTTTTATAAATTGTAGGCAGATACATCCAAACAAATATACTGGATCTGAAAAATCAAGGAAGTCCAGGACAAGTGTAAAAAGGAGAAGGATTGAAAAATGCACATGTTACATTTTTTAGTTCTGTTAACCTATGACTTGATATATTTTTCTACTTTTCCTTTGAAATGTGTATAATAGACACAGCTGCCACCATATTGATCCACACACAGTCCCTGCTCTACCAATCCCTGACTAAATCTCCCAAGAGACGCATGCCAAGCAGCTAAAAGTTATGGCACCGGTCCCCCAAGCTGAAAACTCGAGGAGCTCTTGGGAGGCAAATAGGTCAAATACCTGCCCAGCTGAAGCCCTGGCAGCTGCACGCTCACCCCACCTCTGCAGCCACACCAAGGACTCGTCTCCACTGCTTCGCAAATACTCTCTGCAGAGCTGGCACTCTGTAAAAAATTTCAGACACCTGCTGCCCAGGCTGACATCTCTGGTGTTTGTCAGAGTCAGAATGGGGAGCCTCCAGCCAGCCCCCCATCCTTGTGGAAACTCCAGCAACCATGCTCACCTCCTACAGCCACCCACACAGCAATGCATTAACCCATACCACAGATCCTGAAGTCTCTGCACCACATGTCCGCATGCATTGCCACGTGACACCTCCTAAAGCAGTAAACAGCTTAATAAATTCTTAGACAAGGACTTAACACCCCTAGGATTCAGTATAACAATTTTCACATAAATTGATTTTTTTTATACTTACGGGAGCTTTGTTATAGAATCAATTTTAATTCTAGTATTGTATCAACATGTGTGGCTTTTTTTTCTACATTAAAATTGAAAATGCAAAAAAAGTGTAAAATAAGAAACATAAATTTTACTAGATTTTTTTTTTTAAGACAGGTAGGTCACATCTGTGTTCTACCACTTTTGCCACATCCCTAGCCCCTAAATACTGTTAGATTTTTTATGCTGAAATCAGAGGTCTAATCTGGTCTGGTCCCATTTGGTCTAATATGGTTTGGTCAAGTCGGATCAAGTCTTTTCTAGTCAAGACTGATTTAGTCTGGTGCGGTCTAGTCTTGTTTGACCTATTCTGGCCTAGTCTAGTATGTTCTGGTCTAGTCTGGTTTGACCAAAACCAGACTGATCTGGTCTGGTCCAGTCTGGTTTTGTCTGGTCTGGATTAATCTGGTTTAGGCTGGTCTGATCTGGTCTGCTAGGGCTATCAAAACCAAGTACCACAAACCAGATTAGTTCAAGAGCAGAAATATTTTTTCTTGAACTTTAAGAAATTAGAATGATAACAAAGTGGGTTAACTAAGAGTTAACTAAGAGTTAGAGATAAGGACCAGGAGGTTTGCCCCACAGCTTGGAAACTGGCCTCACATGCTGGAGGAAAAGGCAGCTCAGATAGAGAAGGAAACACCAAGTAGATGATGTTGGGAGAACCCATTTGGGTTGGAAGTTGCAAACTAAAATTAGACTATAGACCGAACATGAAGGCCACTCAATACCTCTATTGCAAACTACAACACCCAAAAGGAGAGAGAACAAAAGGGAATGCCCTGCCGAAGAGACAGGGTGGGGTGGTGGGGGATGGGGTGGGGGTGGTGAGAGGGATACTGGGATCACTGGTGGAGGTGAATGGGCACTAATGGAGGATGGGTAAATGATCACTGTATGAATGAAATGCAAACACGAAAGTTCATAAGTTTGTAACCGTACATCACAGTGATTCTCCAATAAAAAAATTTTAAAAAAGAAATTAGAATGATAAGATCAAACTGCAACATGGATGAGGGGACTTGGTTTCTATAGACTAACTGGCTGACTTCCTGCATTTTCACTCTGTGTGTGCAGGGGGGACAGAGAAAGAGAAAAAGGGAAAGAAAGAGGAGAGAGAGAGAGAGAGAGAGAGAGAGAGAGACCCTACCTTCATTAACTCCTTTGACTTTATTCTCCTACTCAAGAACTGTTGAAGTGTTTGCAGCTTCAATATATAAAATTTGGTGATCACGTATTCAATTCACAACAGGAATCATCTTTCCAGAGAGTAAATATAAGTACTATGTATATTTTCAGAAAGAATTTTAAAAGATATTTAGCTATTTTAAAAAGGAAATTATTAAACATGAACAGCCATAGATTTAAAAACTCATTACATTTTTCAGATATTGTGCAATAAATATCTTCTCTGTGATAATTTTTGAAACAGAACTTACCACCTGGGAAATTAGTTTTTAAAACTTTCATATTGCTGGGGCTGTAGCAATAGTACAGTGGGTAAGGAGCTTGTCTTGCACATGGGCAATCTGGATTCAATCCCTGGCAACCCATATAATCCCACGAATCCACCTGGAGTGATTTCTGAGTGCAAAGCCAGGAGTATCTCCTGAGCACCACTAAGTGTGGCTCCAAAACAAAACAATAACAAAAACTTTCATATAGATAATCAATCAGCAATGTCCAGGCTCAGGAAAAACAGTAGGATTTCTATCTTTCCACATAGAGTACTTTTGTCATTCCATATAAAGACAAAAATTTTATACTGTTTTATTACAAAGGCCCATGTTTTCTATCTGAAATGCAAACTTCTACTTTTGAATAATAGTTCAGATTCTAGTATAAGGTCATTAAACAGGTAAGAACATGAGATTATGATAGTTTGTAGACTGGTGCGATAGTACTGAAAATGAATTCTCAACATGGCTCTTTATTCTTGTCTTTGGGTCATTATACTCTCAAAGAACATTTTTAGATAACTATTGCAATGCACTAACTCTTTTTTAAAACATAAATTTACAATAAAACTAAGTCAAATGTAAGTGCTCCTATTTCTAAAACTAAACATGATATAAAATCTAGTCTTACTTCTAAGACCCTTGCCTATATATCAAATGAAAAAATCAGAATCAGCACCCAGAAAGGAAGATGAAAGAGGAAGAGACAGACAGGCAGACAGACATACAGATTAATGCTTTCTATTTTTTCCAAGCTTTTCCATTTGAATGCAGGTTGTGTCCCAGATGGTGTTGAGAAGTAAAATATCTGAGCACTTTTACAAACTTGCTGGTTTATCCCAAGAGCAGTCAATTTAAGTAAAAGAATTTGTTTGAAAGCTTTAATCTCATTGTATGGGGACAAGTACAGGTTGAATCCAGAACAAATGGGTAAAGAATTGAGTTAGGGACAGAGAGTGGCTCTTCCAATCTGGCTTCACAGATCAGACAGTGACTGACAAAAGCATGGGATTTCTCTTCATTCATCATCTTTCCTCAAAGCAAGTTTTCTCTGGACTCACCTACAAAAGAAAAGCACCCCATCCAGTTGGTGAGACAGTGTCATTGTAGCCCCACTAGCTCTCTTAGATGGCACTCTGTGTCCTCGCCTACATCTCCTTGCAGTAACCTTGTACCAAAGACCTCTTCTCCCAGAGGGAAGGGCAGCACAGCCCAGGGGCTCTGCCTCCAAAGGACATGGAAGTTGAATTCAGAGGAGAAAAACCAGACAGGCCTTTTGATTCTTTCCCAATTTCTCATACTCTGGAATTTATCTCTTTAATAAGAACACAGCTCTATTCACTTTTTTGAATTAGCAACAGGTCCTTAAAGGTACCAGAAAGTGCTTGGTACTAGAAAGTGCTTTCAAATACCAATCTTTTCGAATGTTTCACATATGTTTATGTTTTGAACCAGCATAAAATGTTTTTCAGGGGGTGTGGGGGGACATGGTTGACCTTACAAAGTTGTCCAAATCCTAATTCCTGCAACCTGTGACTATGTTTGGGTACATGACAAAGCACAAACTAAGGAATAAGATTATGAATCGATCGATCTTAAAATGAGATTACCCCAAATCAGCTAGGTAGACCCAGTACTCACAGGCATCCATAAAATGGGAGAAGTAACAAAATTAGTTACAGGGTAAGGCAACTTGATTGTCTGTTGCTAGATTTAAAAACAGAGGAAGAAAACCCTGGGCCAAGGAATACAGGAATCTACAAAACGGACAAAGCAAGAAAACAGATTCTCTCCCAGAGCCTCCAGAACGGAACAAAGCTGGAACAACACATAGAGTGTATTTCGTACTTCCGATTTCCAGATTTAAGAATATATTGATGTGTAATTTGTTTCAGCAGCAAGAGGACACAAATATACATGAACACTATTATGAGTACCAGTAACTACTGATGAATGAAAGTGAAATAAGGTCAAGTAACCTATTCAAGGACACCTCCCAGGCTTCCTGTTCGTGTTTTTAGTTTGTTCTGGTTTGGGGACTGCAGGCAGCAGTGCCCAGAGGCCATCCTGTTTGGTAGAGGGCCATTATGTCCCAGGCATCAAAACTAGGACTCCAGGGCTGGAGAGATAGTACAGCATGTAAGCCTTGCGTGTGTCTGACCTGGATTCAAAGCCTGGTACCCAATATGGTCTCCTGAGCCCATCAGGAGTGATCCTTGAGAAAACATTTAGGAATCAGTCCTGAGTACAGTTTGGAATGTCTTTACACTCAAAAAAACAAACAGACAAACAAAACTAGGGCTCCTTCAGGAAAAGCCCTAGAGTCCATAAAACTATTTCTCAACCTTGATGACTGCCTTTAAGAATCCACCTTCAAATATTTCCTCAAGCCCATGAAACTATTTCTCTGACCTTTATGACTGCCTTCAATAATCTGTCTTCTTAAAACCCTCCATGACATTGAATCTCAAGACATCTTCAAAGATGAAACACCACTGTCCAAGCAAGTGGAGCAAAGTTAAATAAATGGGATTACATGAAACTAAGAATCTTCTGCACCTCAAAAGAAATGGTGTCTAAGATACAAAGACAGTCCACAGAATGGGAAAAATTATTTACTCAATACCCATCTGATAAAGGATTAATATCAAAGTTATACAAGACATGGGTAGAATTTTCCAAGAAAAATGAAAACATCCAATCCCATCAAGAAATGGGGATAGGAATTGAACAGAAACTTCCTCAAAGAAGAAATTCAAATGACCAAAAGGCACATGAAAAAATACTCTACATAACTAATCATAGGGAGATGCAAATCAAAAACAATGAGATATCATTTCACACCATAGAGACTGGCACACATCCAAAAGAACAAGACTAACCAGTGCTGACGCAGATGAAGGGAGAAAGGGACTTTCATTCATTGTTGATGAGAATATCTACTTGTCTAGCCTTTTTGGGAAATAATATGAACTTCCTCAAAAATCTAGAAATTGAGCTCTCCTTTGACTCAGCAACATCACTTCTGGGAATATGCCCTAGTGGCCCAAAATAAAAACAGAAGAAAAATCGCCTGGACTTCTGTGTTCATTGCAGCACTATTCACAACAGCCAGAATCTGGAAACAACCTGAGTGCCCGAGAACAGAGAACTGGATAAAGAAACTATAGCATATCTTCACAATGGAATACATGTAGTTGTTAGGAAGAATAAAGTCATAAGATTTGCCTATAAATGGATTGATATGGAGAACTTTATGTTGAGTGAAATGAGTTAGAAGGAGATAGGTATAGAATGACTGCATTTGTTTGTGGAATATATATGTATATGTATACATATAAATGTGTATTATGAGAGTACTATCCAAGGTGAGAATTAACAGGGGCCAGGAGGACAGGTCAATGGTTGAAAGCTTGCCACAAGAGTGTGTGTGGGGGGGAGGGGCGAAGACACAGGTAAAGGGATCTACCTGATAACCTTCCATTATCTGTACTGCAAACCATAAGATCCAAAAGGAAAGTGTGAAAGAGAGAGAGGGAAAGGGGGAGATAGAGAGAAAGAAAAAGAGAGAGGAATGGGGGAGAGAGAGAGAAGGAAAGAGAGAGGGGATGGGGGAGAGAAAGAGAGAAATAAGTGCCTGCCATAGTCACAGGTGGTGGGATGCGGGGGGAGTGGGGAGGGAAACTGGGACCATTGGTGGTGGAAAAAGTACACTGGTGAAGGACAGGTGTTGGAACATTGTGTGACTGAAATCCAATCATGAACAGCTTTGTAAATGGGCATATCACTGTGATTCAATTTTTAAAAAATGGAAAAAATTAAAAATAAAAAAAATTTAAAAGAGTCTGTTTTCTTGATGTCAGTGCTCACTGCCTCTCTAGCACTGGATTAGAAATGAATGCGAGGGGCTGGAGCAATAGCACAGGGAGTAGGGCATTTGCCTTGCACGCGGCCAACCCGGGTTCAATTCCCAACATCCCATATGGTCCCCTGAGCACTGCCAGGAGTAATTCCTGAGTGCACAGCCACGAGTAACCCCTGTGCATCGCCAGGTGTCACCGGAAAAGCAAAAAAGGAAAAGAAAGAAAGAAACGGATGCAAAAGGAAATGCAATTAGCACTTGCAAATGTTAGCAGTAGAGAGTAGATGACAAATAATCTGCAATTATTTTAACTCTGGACACTTGGTACACATTCTTTCATTTGATCCTCACAACACCACAAAGACACTTATTTTTCCAATTTAGCAGAGGAGAAATTGAGGTTTTCACAGGTGCAGCAACTTGCCCAATGTTATAGAATAGTAAGCAGTGATGGGGGAATTACACACTGGGGACTTGCTACAGGCAAGTTGTGACTGTATATGTTACTAAACACAAAGAATTTCCTTTCACAAGCTTAAGACACAAGGCATTAATACTTCTTTTGGACTCCAATGACACCATGCCATATGAATATTTGCACAGGGATTAATATTAACTCTCCTCTGTGGACATGTCCCTCGCCTCAGGCTCCTGTACAAAGAACTGCCTTTTCCTATAGTGAAAAGGTTGTAGATATTTGAAGATACAGAGCAGCTGTTCTATCTGGCTTGTTAATATATATGAGTCAGCCACAGAGGTTTTTAGAAATATCTGGAGCAGGGAGCTGAGCCTTTGGGAAAAGTGTGTGTCAGAATCAACAAAATATAAACTAGCATATGTACTGTGACTTGTGATTGCCTGAGGCTCATGCCAAACCACGTTGGCAAATGAGCTCGAGAGTTCCGAAGACAGGCATCTGTTTGTGGCTTTCCCACTCTCGGCATTCCTCGTGCAGTCATGAAGGTGCTGAACCAGTCGATGGTATTCCTCGTCGATGTTGTCAAAGATGGCATCTTTCCACATTGCCACAGTGGTGCCAAAGAGCTCCCAGTTGGTGGTCATTCTGGGAGTTCTCTTCTCAAATTTAAACTTTGCGGTCCTTTCTCCCTGCTCTGTGAAGTAGAATTTTGCACGAAGAAGACGGTGGTCCGATCCCATTTGGAATTTTGGGACAACGGCAACATCAGTCAGGTAAAATCTTTGATTGAATATAATGTCAATTTTGTTGTAGAACTGTCCACTGAGAGACTCCCATGTTCAGTGTTTAGATTAGGCCTTCTGGATCTGTGAATTACCATGGATGGTCTTGGTCAATGTGATAAATTCAGTCTCTCACCTTGTTCGTTCTATTCTAGGCCATGGGTCCCAATGTGGAGTTCTTCAGGCAACATTCTCGGTCCTATTTTGGCATTAAAATCACCGACAATGATCTTGTAGAAGGTATGGTCTTATTTATAGAACTTTCCAGCTCCATATAGAACTTCTCAATTTCTTCTTCATCATAGTTGAATGTTGGTACGTAGATAATGAAGATAGAAACTACTGGCAGTGAGCCACATCTATTCAAGCACAATCGTCTGATTCAGATTATTACGCATTCAAATGAATCAATGCTCATGGCCAAGTTCGTGTTGACAAGGACACCTACTCCACCAATGCCTTTGTTGTCGCATGTTCCAAGGAACAGTTCTTCCCCAGTGTCAAAAATGGCGTGATGTGAGGCTGCAGCGATAGCCCAGCGGGTAGGGCATTTGCCTTGCATGCGGCCAACCTGGGTTTGATTCCCAGCATCCCATATGGTACCCTGAGCACTGCCAGGAGTAATTCCTGAGTGCACGAGCCAGGAGTAACCCCTGTGCATTGTCAATGTGACCGAAAAAAGCAAAAAAAAAAAAAAAAGAAATGGCGTGATGTGATGGATGCCTTCTCCTTTCAGTCAGAACAATTATGTCATACTTGATCTTCTGTGCTTATATCACCAGCTCCTCGATGGATGCTTCTGATGCCAGTGTACATGCATTGAATGTACAGACAGTCATTTTAGTCCTTCTTCGTTTTGGCAGTCTAGTTTGTCCCTGAGATTTTATTAGCCGCTCCTTGCTCATCCTTCTTAATGCTGCCATATTGGGGGCTATTTTGGCATCAGGCGAATGAGGCCCATTGATGTTACTGTTTTTGGCATATTGAATATGCCACGGGTAGCTTGCCAGGCTCTTCCATGTGGGCTGGGTACTCTCAGTAGCTTGCCAGTTTCTCTGAGAGGGATGGAGGCTTTTAGGGCAGCCTCTAATCACCCTTATAGGTGTTATCATGGTTCACATCATATTTGAACCCCATAAATTATGGTGAGGAAATTATGGAAAATGGATATTAAGTGTCTTATGGTGACACTTAGGCGAAGCGGCCGTGTGATCCAGAAAATGGCCTGGAGCATGGGGGTGGCTGGGTAGAGGCAGTAGTGGAGGTTGGCCGATGAGGTATTTATCTGGCCAGATAGATCTTTCTAATAACACCAAATATTAGTCAAGTGGCACAAATGCTGGACGACTTCAACCGCAAGTGTTGAAGATACAGCTGAATCTCACCATAACAATGTTCATGAATAACAAACTAGTCCCTGATGTTCCATTTGCTCTCAATGGAACAAACATCTCTGAATGCGGCAGCTATGTGGACCTGGGTCGAGAACTCAACATGAGGAATGACTTGGCGCCAGAACTGCGCAGGAAGAAAAGAGCAGCGTAGAATGCCTTCAAGAGCGTCAAAGAAGTGGTTTGATCATTGTGTGATTGTAACCCAAACATGAAAGCTTGTAACTATCTCACAGTGATTAAATAAAATTTTTTTTAATTAAAAAAAAAAGAGGATGAAGAACCTCCAGCTCTGGGCACATCTTTTTTGTTTGTTTGTTTGTTTGTTTGTTTTAAATTTATTTATTTTTAATTAGTGAATCACCATGAGGGTACAGTTACAGATTTATACATTTTTGTGCTCATGTTTCCCCCATACAAAGTTTGAGAACCCATCCCTTCATCAGTGCCCATTTTCCACCACCGGTACACCCAACATCCCTCCTACCCTCCCCAATTCCATCTCCCCCACCCCACCCTGCCACTGTGGCAGGGCATTTTCTTTTGTTCTCTCTCTCTCTCATTAGGTGTTGTGGTTCGCAATAGAGGTGTTGAGTGGCCACTGTGTTCAGTCTCTAGTCCACATTCAGCCCGCATCACCCTTCCCCTGCATGGCCTCCGACCACATTATACTTGGTGATCCCTTCTCTGAGTTGCCCTCTCCCCAGAATGTGAGGCCAGCTTCCAAGCCCTGGAGTCAACCTCCTGGTATTTATTTCTACTATTCTTCTATTCTTGGTTGTTAGTCTCCTACTCTGTTATTCTATATTCCACAGATGAGTGCAATCTTTCTATGTCTGTCTTTCTCTTTCTGACTCATTTCACTTAGCATGTTACTTTCCATGCCGATCCACTTATACGCAAAATTCATGACCTCCTTTTTTTCTAACAGCTGCATAGTATTCCATTGTATAGATGTACCAAAGTTTCTTCAACCAGTCATCTGTTTTAGGGCACTCGGGTTTTTTCCAGATTCTGGCTATTGTAAACAGTGCTGCAATGAACATGTAAGTGCAGATGTCATTTCGACTATACTTTTTAGCTTCTCTGGGATATATCCCCAGCAGTGGTATTGCTGGATCAAATGGGAGCTCAATATCTAATTTTTTGAGAATCGTCCATATTGTTTTCCAAAAGGGCTGAACCAGTCGGCATTCCCACCAGCAGTGTAGAAGGGTCCCTTTCTCTCCACATCCTCTCAACAGCGGTTGCTTTTGTTCTTTTGGATGTGTGCTAGTCTCTGTGGTGTGAGGTGGTATCTCATGGTTGTTTTGATCTGCATCTTCTGGGCACATCTTTTGACTCCACCAATTCTTCCTGCACTAACATATGCCTCAGAAACCTGGGCCCTACGAAAACAGGATGAGAATGCTGTTTGGATATCCCAAAGAGGAATTGAAAGAGCTATGTTTGGAGTATAACATTTCACTCAAGTGAGAGAAGGAATCCGGAGTTCCAACCTCCATCAATAATCAAGAATCAGGGACACTGTCTCGTTTGCCAAGGCATCGAAAATCAGATGGGCCAGACATGTAATGCAATTTAGAGACGACCGCTGGACTAGAGCTGTTACCGACTGGATTCCACGGGACATCAAAAGACCATATGGCTGCCCACCAACGAGATGGTCAGACTTCTTCGTCAAAACCCTGAATGAACAGTTTGAGGCTCTTCAAGTTCCTGGAGCGAGCAGATACTATTGGGCTACACTAGCACGAGACAGAGACAAATGGAAACATTACTGGCACTCACTCAAGCAAATCAAAGATAAATGGGATGACAATTGATACAAGTGATGTACCGTGACTCTGTCTTTGTCTATAGTTGATGATCTCAGAAAAAGATAGACATTTTTATCAGTGAAATACAGTCACAGTATCTAGGTAAATGCAACAATAAGTGGATATTTCTCATTCATATACATGATGTTGGTTGATGTCATTTGGTCTAGGCTGGGCTAGACCTCAGCCATGGGTCAAGGCTAAGCCTGCCCCACAAATTTGCTTAACTAATTATCAACAGGCTACCCAGGACTTGACTTTCTCATGGTAGTTCTAGAAGTGTAACAAGGAACAAATGGTGCTTATTTAGGAATAGGCTTGAAATTCATCTTTTACAACTGTCAGCACATCAAATCACAAGGTCAAGTACAATGCCTCTGAGACATAGAGAAATATTCTCCGGGAGATAGCAGGAGAGCTAACTTGCTGTAATTAAATTTATACTAAGCATCACAAATCAATACTCAGGAGCAAAAACACACCCTTAAAATGGAGACCGCAAATGTCCCCACATGGCAGACATCTATGCTCTCATTTCTGATCTACAGAAAAAGGTGAATGGGACTATTGAAGAAATGCCCTGTGGCATTCCTCTCCTTCAACTTCCAATATGTGTGGATGTCTGTTGAGCCTCTCGGACATCTGCTCCCCCATAATAAAATGTCTGTAAATGTGATCTAAAATCCAAGTACATGTTCCCACCTGGTGTGGCGTCCAGTTGTAGTGATGGAATACTCTCAGGTGGAGATGTTGCTATTCAAACACCTCTTTTGTGCTTGTCCAGCCCTCTGTCCTCCAGTTTCACTGCTCTCATGTTCAGCCTATTTGGAAGTCCTGCTCTGTGTGCAATGGCTACACCTCACTGGAAAGTCAGTACTTTTCAAATAACTTTTTAAAAAACAAAACAAACAAAAAAATAACTCCTCCTGTTCCCCTGCAGAGAACTTTTAAGGCATGCTGAGCTCAATGGGAAAAAAAGGATATTTGTTTTCAGTTATCTTCTCTCTAAATCAAAAGCTGGACAAAATTTCAGGAAAAAAAGTGATGCCCTAAATTTAGTAGATCCCATAGTTATCCCTTATGTATTTTACAAAGGTAGAGATTTGATCTTTTCTTTGAGACTATACAAAAGCAGATGATAATTTTCCAAAGCATGTATATATTACTTGTCTAGATCTTTTTAAATTAGTAGAAAGAAATTGATGAATTTGGGTTTTTTAAAAATAAGATATTAAAGGAAATTAAGTTTCACTTTCTCAACTGCCAGGAATATCATCTAAGGAAAGAACTAGAGTTACTTAATCAAATGTATGTGGGGGGAGGAGAGGAAATGGGGTTATACTTTTATATTACTCTTCTTCTTTTCATCTTTCATTTATATTCAAAATTAAAACTAAATAAAAGTAATTGAAAGCTTTATGCTAGGATGTTGTTAGAAGAAAGATGCCTATTTCTCTGTTGTTTATGTCCATCAAGTTTATATCCAGGAGGGTATAATAAAAAGAACATTATTTTATGAGTCAGACATTCTATTAGAGATATATAGTCTCAGTTTCCTTTTCTGTGAAATTGAGACAATAACACATGGCTTCGTTCAAATACTATTTGAGTACCAATAGATAAATTCCCCAATGGTAACATTTTCACGTTGGGGAAATTTTAGTGTTATTAAAAACCATTGCTCTCAGGTCTGGAGAGATAGTATAGTGGGTAGAGAGCTTGCCTTGCACACAGCTTACTCGGATTCTATCCCCAGCATCTCATGAGCACCACCAGAAGTAGGAGTTAGCCCTGAGCATTGCCAGATGTGACACCCTCCCCGCAAAGAAACCATTGCTCTCTTCCTTCTACCTCTTCTAATGCTTCATTAAAAATAGCTTATACTTCACCCATTACTTCCTCTGTCTATAATAAGATAGTGAAAAATCTATAAATTCTATATTCCTATTCCTGGTCATTCATGGTCTGAGGAATCAACAGTGAAGTCAGAGGCAAAGGAAAATAAAATTAGGGTTGGGAGTGGAGAGAGAATCACATACGGCATCTTAAATTCTTCTCTGTAGAAGCACCATACCACCATACCCAGCCAATTGATTAGAACTAGTTAGTCAGTTCTGCCATACGACTGGCAAGTATGTAGAAAGGACAGATGTTTATTAATCTAGCAGTTAATATATGTGCCATACTAAGAATCAAATCTGAGTCTTCAATCAGCCTGAATACTTGCAGTTCTAGAAAGGGTGATCACAACTCTGGATAAACTGACCAATGCCCTCCCATCTCTCCAATTTGATCATTAACATATGGACTCACAAATAATGAGAAAGAAATTAGAGCTCAGGGGAAAATGTTTAGTTATTAAGGATAATTACAAAAGAGTACAGTGCAATGAGCTGAGCAGAAGAGAAGAGTCCTAGAATTCTGTTAACTCTTTTTAATGCTATTCACAAAAGTCAAATCAAAATGCATTAAAAATTTGACATCAGACTTGCATCTATAGGGTACATAAAGGAAAACATAGACATAAATCTCCATGACATAGAAACTAAAGGCATCTTCAAGGATGAAACTCCACTGATCAAGCAAGTGAAATCAAAGATAAATGAAAATAAATTAAGAAGCTTCTGCACCTCAAAGGAAACATAGACCAATATACAAAGACAGATCACAGAATGGGAGAAATTATTTCCCCACCACTCATATAATAAGGGGTCAATATCAAAGATATATAAGGCATTGATATTACTCTATAAGAATAAACCATTCAATCCTATCAAAAAATGGGAAGAAGAGATGAACAGATATTTCCTTAAAGGCACATGAAAAAGGCACATGAAAAAATGCTCTGAATCACTAATCATTAGGGAGATGCAAATGAAAATAAGGATGTATTATCTTATACTACAGAGACTGTTACACATCAAAAATAACAAAAATAAACAGTGCTGGTATAGATGCAGGGAGAAAAGAACTTTAGTTTACTATTGGTGAAGTGTAGGCTGGTTGGAAGGTCCAGTCTTTCTGGAAAACAATACAGACATTCCTAAAATACCAATGAATTGAACTTCCATTTGACCCAGCAATTCCACTTCTTGGAATATATGCTGAAGTCCAAAAAATAAAATAAAATAAAATAAAATAGACAAAAGAGAGTTGCACTTACTATGTTCCTTGTATCACAGAGTTTTCATTCCACAAAAATCTGGAAAGAACCCAAGTGTCCAAGAATAGATGACTGGATAAAGCAATTATGGTACTTATAAATAGTGGAATACAACTCAGCCATAAAAAATATAAATTCATAGACACCTGGGCAGGCTCGGGCCGGGGCCGGAGCTCGGGCTCCGGCCGAGATTGGACACGGGTGGCCATTCCTCTGCACAGCCGTGTGAATGCCGAACAAGCAGGAACCAGAGGCAGCTATAAGACTTGGGGTTCCGGCGAGTGCTTGCAACCATGTATGCGGACTGTGAACTAAGCTTTTGCCCCACTCCGGCTAACGGAGGAAATATCCTTCTCTCTTGGTCTCTCCTCCCTCCCGTGGGAGAAGGCATGGTGTCTGACATTTTATGGGTCCTTTGAGCAGGTATGAACTTTGTGGCTCGGAAAAAAAATGTGTGCTTTGAACTTGAAACCGGGACACCTGGGCAGCTATAAGACTTGGGGTTCCGGCGAGTGCTTGCAACCATGTATCCAGACTGTGAACTAAGCTTTTGCTTCATGCTGCTCCAGGAAGGGAAATGATTCAATTTCCAACTTTAATCTCCCTGGATTTAATTACTAAAATACGGAAATTGTAAACCGTGCGGCCGCTACCGCGCTGCGCGACTTTTTATCTCTTCATTCTCATCAGTGGAAAACTCAATATCAAATATTTCCTTGTCAATAGGGCTGTATTCTTGGGGGGAAAATTCCAACAAAAATGGTGAGTCTGTGTTGAAACTCCAACAACAATAGTGAGTTTTGTGTTGAAATATGGAATGTAATCAAGGTAAAGAGAAGAGTAAAATTTATCAGTTACCCAGGCAGGGGTGGGAGGGTGGGGGTGGGAGGCATACTGGGGTTTATGGTGGTGGAATATGGGCACTGGTGAAGGGACGGGTGTTTGAACATTGTATAACTGAGACATAAGCCTGAGAACTTTGTAACTTTTCACATGGTGATTCAAAAAATATAATAAAAAAAAAAAGAAATATAAATTCATGCAATTTGCTGCTATATAGAGATATCTGGAGAGTATCATGCTAAATGAAGTAAGCCAGAGACAGAGAGACTAACACAGAATGTTCTCATATGTGGGATATAAAAAAAGCATATTTTTCTTATTGAATTACCATGAGATACAGTTACAAAGTTTCTATGCTTGAGTTTCAGTCATACAGTGATTAAACAATCATCTCTCCACCACTGCACATTTCCACCATCAATATACCCAATATAACTACCGCCATCCCCACCCCATCCCATCCCCTGCCTCTGTGGCAGGCACATTCCTTCTTATTCTCTCTCTACTTTGAGGTATCATGATTTGCAATACAGATACTGAGAGGCCAACATGTTTGGTCCTTAGTCTGCTTTCAGCACATGTCTCCCATTTCGGGTGATCTCTCCAACCATCACTGACTTAGTGATACCTTAAAGAGACATTGGTAGAATAATGAGTACCCAAAGACAATGGAAACAAACAAAAAAATAGGAACAGGTATTCAATAGTAGGCCACTACAGAGGGCTGAGAGGAATAGGATGGAGCTCAGTGAGGGACAGCGACTGTGGTGAGAAGAAGCATTCAACCTGGAGGAAGAGGTGGTCCTGAAAGTTGGTAAAATTTTGTATATGAAATCCTATCAAACACACATGGGTGGGTGGGAGGCAAATGGAGGCGGGGGGTAATGGGTGGAGAGATGTGGACCCTGTGAAAGGATGGGTGTTGAAACATTATATTCCTGAAACCCCATTTTAAATAACTTTGTAATTTCACAGTGACTAAAATGTTTTTAAAAAATCAATAAGTTGCCAAAAAGAAAAAGAAATAAACTGAACCTTGTGAAAGTTAAAAAAAAATCGAGAGCACAGCTATCAACTCCTTAGACACATCCTCTCACAGACGTGGTTTGTTTCATTTATATAAAGTGTTTTAAATGTCTTAATTACCTGTCAAAATTTTAAAACAGAAATATAGATTTAAATTAAAATGTAGATTTACTGCTTCTCTTGAAAAACTGGAAAGTTAGGCAACATTAAGTCTGCGGTAGTTTTTCTACAGTGCCTGACAAACCATCAGCTGGAGTGAGGGGTGCCCACTCAGTATAAAAGCACTGCCAGCTGAGCCCTCTTGACTCAACTGTTATACCTGATGACTTAAGTAGGGATTGGGCTTTGCAATTTCTTATCTAAGTGAGTCGGTCAAGTTCCAGCCTTGTGAGCAATCATGCTGTGAAATACATAAAGCTTGTTTCAAACAAGAATCTCAGGCAGGCACCTCCGAAGACCATTGCAGGGTAGAACAACCCTTTTGGAAAGCAATTTAGCAAGGAATCAAGGACTGTCCAAAGGTCCACACCTTTGATCCAGTAATTTCACCCTTTTGATTCTACCTCAAAAGAACAATCCCTAAAATTTCTTAAGTAAAATTCATCATGACTATAGTTATAGTGGAAAGTCATTGGAAGCTACTAGAAAATTGACATGGAAACTGTACTTTGTACATTCCTGGGCTCTCCCCCATACATACAAATACCAAATTCAGAGTCATTGTACTAAGAAATAGTCCTATATTTTGCAAGTAGGTTAGTTCATACAAATCAGAACACTGGTTTATAAATTCTTTAAGATTAGACTACAGTAAATCTTGCCTGCAAAATTTAAGATAGAATCAAGTTTGAATAAATATTTCTATATAAAATATTGCAAAAGATATTGCTCTTTGAACCAGTTGGCTAACTTTGAATAACTAATGAAAAACTTCTAATATGTCAATATTAAATACACTAAATTTGATCATTTTGGTATGATTATGTATCATTCTAAAGATATACTTGCAGGAATATCTAGAAATAAAGAATAAAATTCTTACTCAACCTTGAATAATTCAGGAAAATAAAAACAATAATAATATTATTATAGATATGATATAGACATTTAATGAAAATGTGGCAGGATGTTAACAATTAATGAATCTGGGTGGATAATAAACATCTTTTGTGAATTATACTTGTCAATTTTATGGTTTTAAACTTTTTTTTTCCAAATTATAAGTTACAAAGAAAAAAACTCATCTGAAAGATTCTTATGACATAATGCCAAGTAAAAATTTTCAACTATATAATCATGTATCCTGAGTGATTTAGTTAGAGAAATCTCCCCATATAAAAAACAGAATGGATAGAAAATGCTGAAACATTAACAAAATCTAATCTGGGCTGGGAATTCTTGCCATTTTTCCTTCACATTTTTAATAATAATCTATCACTTTTATCATAAAAATAACTCAAAATAAAACACCACACACAGAGGGAAAAACAAAATTATTTCCCCCCTGCCCTGTTTTGAGCCTGAAGCCAAGTGCTAAGCAATGACCGAGGAAATGGGTTCAAGCTCTCAGCTATTATCATGTGAAAACTATGTTTCTGTGGTTGCCAAGTGACCTTTAATAAACACCTGTCTGAGGCAGAAAAATCATAGTGTTTCAGGCTAAGGACTCCATGTATAATTTAGCTTTAGTATCACAGTGGGACTGCTGGATCTACCCCCAGATTAAAGATTTATGACCAAATGGGGGAGTGTGTTTTGAGGATGCTATCTCGGCCTGGGTTCATGGGCTGCAAAGAAGTTAAACTGAATGTGGGATCCAGTGCCTCAGGCCTAACTGCTTCATAAGCCCATAAGCCACTTTCATCACAGGCAAACTCAGCATCTTGTCAGTTCCCAGGAGGGATGGTGGCCTCAGACAGCCTAGAAACTCTTTCCAAGTCCTTCCAACCAGTTTTATTCTGCCTGTGCTATACTGTCCTGGCTCTATTCTCTAACTCATGCTCTCAAAATCCACTCCCTTCTGGTAACTTATCTGGAACAAAAAATTCTACCTCACTCAATCTAGCTGAAACACCTCAACATTCGTAATAGAACTCTTCCTTTCTGGCCTTGGCTACAAGAATCCACGAGTCTCCCTTATCTCCATTACCCTAATTCTAGAAATTTTTTTCCAAGCTTCCAGTGACTTTCTGGTGAGTCTATCCAAAGCTTTGAATGAATCTCCAATGACTTCAAAATCAGATGTTGGAAGAAGAAACATCAAAGAAAAAATAGATTTAATAGAGTGATATAACTGAAAAAAAATTCCACACCAAATTAGCATGTGGAAAGCCACAAGAAAACCTACTCCTGTTTTAATAGGGCTGGAAGAATGACCAAACTAAAACATGTGAAGAAAAAAATTTCAAATATGAAAAGCATCTTTAGGGTCTATAAAATGAATTCAAATGATCTAACATACCTATAGCTGAAGTTTCAGAAATCAAAGGAGAAGAAAAGTGAAGAACTCTGCTTTCTGTATCTGAAATTCAACAAGATGGTCACCTGAGACCCTAATTGAAAAGACAGGTTTTCAACACTAAAAAAAGTTACACAAAGGTCTTGGTGAATCCTAGGGATAGGTAAAGGAAAGAATATCTGGAACTCCATATTTCAGCTGTTGGAAACCAAGAGGAAAACAATCTGCTTAAGATTTTGTCCAGAACAAAAAACAATGACAGGAAAGAGGAAAAGCAGAAATTGACTACAGACCTTTCACTAGAAAAAAACAAGTCAAAAGGACAATGAATTTTGCCACCTTTAAAGTGAAAAAAGGAAAAAGAAACAATTTAACACATTATTATTACTATTATAAATATGATTACTTTGGTGTTTGGGCTACACCTGGCAGTGCTCAGGACTCACTCCTGGCTCTGTGCTCAGGGATCACGCCTGGCAGGGTATGAGGGACCATACATGATGCTGGGGATTGAACTCGGGTGGGTCGCCTGCAAGACAAATGCCTTACCTATTGTATTATTTCTCCAGTTTCCCAATTAAACACTTCTATATCCAGTTTTGCTGCCAGACATCACCCTTAGCTAACAGGGGGTGCTATCTTTACTGTGTACTTAAACCCGTGGATCCTCACTGAGCTTTTGCTTTCCATATCTAAAATCCAACAAGATGGTCACCTGAGACCCATATCCATATGAGGCTTGTCAGAACCCCAAAAGATGCATCCTCTTGTCATACAAGACTCAGAAGTCTTGGGTACCCATTAAAATTATCTGTGAAGCTTTAAAACTTATGCACATCCCATGCCCCACACCTTGCTATTTTAATTTAATTGTTCTGGGGGTGGGGGCTTTCCTTTTTTAATTTAGCAAGATAATTACAGAGAAGAGCCAGGTGGTTTGCATTGTTTAAATAGGGTTCTTTCTCTTTTAAAGACAGACATGATCTTAAATATCAACATTGTTTCTTATGTTTAACATTATATAACTGTTTCCTCACTTTTTTTCTTTTGAAAAAGGGGTCGTTAAAACCGTGTTTGGCAGGCTTGTGATGCAGTTATCTTACCTCTCACATTTGGATGCATGTTTGATACCAACTGGAGAGCTTTCAAATAAGCCTGAGTACCCAGAGACTCTGATTTACTTGGGAGGGTGACAGCCTGGGTATTTGGATGAGTTGGTTTTTTGTTGTTGTTCAGGAAATTTTCTGAAGACCAGAGTCCCTTGTATACGGTTGAAGGATGGTGGTCATCAGAGATTGTCACAAACAGTGAGCAAGAACAGATGGAACCAGATGAACTCACAGGCCTCTGGTCTGCTGATGTTGACCCCATATTTGCTCAGGCACCACTTTCTTCACTTAAAATAGAACCTTTGGCCACCTGCATGCCAGTGCCCAGCTGGCAACTTGCTTAACACCAAGACTTGTTCCTTACAGAGACCTTCTTTGTATTCCTATGTTCTTAATGTCCAGCTACAAACGGAAAGCTCATTGCATCCAGGTCAAAGGACTTGTCAGAAAACAAATGGGAGCTGCTGTCTGGATATACTTGAGGCAACCGGCTCAGGCGCATAAGGAGGGTGGACTCCTGAGTGCTGCCATCAGGCTGTCAGAATACTCAGCAACTGTCACAGCAGTAGGAAAATTGCTGCCTGACAGCTGAGCTGCTCTGCCGCCCTCCAGGACCTCTCCTCATGGGCAAGAAGGTGCATGTCACTAGTACGTCTTCAGCATTCATGTTGCCTTTTCTGCTTAAATAGCCTCATTCCCAGATCCTACATCCAGCCATAGGGAGGATTTAATTGCGATATTATTCAAATGCCAAGTGTCACTGATTTCTGTAAATCCAAGATCTGTTCTCTGATACTATTGCTTCTGGGACTGAGGGAACAGCCATGATTTTTTTTTCACATTTGTTTGGTTTTTGTTTATTAGTTTTCCTTAATGCTTATTTCTGTTCTTTTTATAAGGTTAGAGGTTTTTGAAGAATGCTTCCCCAAATCATACATTCATATCCCCTGGGATATCTGTCACATTCTCAGGTTACTAGACCTCGCATGGCCCACTATATTTACTTAAGACTGAAGCAGATATCGGTATTCTTTTGGTGTGTGGAGGGGTAATTAGGACCTGGGTCACATCCAGAATCTCTCAGGGTCTAACTCTGGCTCAATGCAAGAGTCATTCCTGTAGGTACTTGGGGGGACCATATATGGAACCATGGATTAAACTGGGATCAGTCACGTGCAACAGATAATGATAGTCTTTTTGTTTGTTTGTTTGGTTTTGCTTGTTTTGTATTTTGGGATCACGCCCAGTGGTGCACAGGGCTTACTCATGACTTTCTGCTCGGTGATCACTACTGGTCATGCCTAGGGGATGTCAGGGATTGAACCGATGTTAGCTACATGCAAGGCCTTAGCCCCTGTATAATCTCTTAGACCATGGATATCTGTGTCTTAAACAAGTACAGTAAGTCATTACATAGTTGGAGAAGCACTGCTCTGAGGAGTATGCAGGTCTGGGAAAACCAGCTTTCTGGGTGCTGTTCCAAGCTTGGCACTTTACTGGCTCAAAAACCTCGAACAACTTCTCTGGCTTTCAGTCTTCTCTGGAAAATAGAACTGAAGCATTATCTGCTGTGAGGATAAAGCGAGCTCCCACGGGTGACTTGCTTAGAAGAGTGCCAGGCCACAGTGGGGGGCCCTCATTACCAGTCCATCTGGCAGGAGAAAATGAACCTCAGGAGCTATCAAAGGACAAAGTGAGGCAGATATTTTTTTTTAAGTAGTAACCGTGTAACAGAGACCTATGAGCATAAAAGTGCTACAGAAGTGAAGATACTACCAGTGCATCAGAGAGAAGAGGAGTCTTGGAGTTAGACTGAAAACAGGCATCACTGTTAAGTCATAGAGAAAAATTCTATTAGCCCATCCTGAGGCTGGAGTCAAGTATTACCTCTCTGAAATACTAAAGTATTTCCCTTTTAATTTAATTTTCATATAATATAGATTTTTGTCACATATATTATACATGATCATACATAAAGTTGTGTATAAAAATTTAAAAGCTCTATGCATGCTTTTTAGTTCTTTAAAATGGGGTCAAAAACCCAACTATAAATAACTTTGTAACTAACAGTGTTTTAATAAAATAAAGTTTGTGAGAACAATGGCCTTATAGGAAAAGTGAATGGATCACACTGACTTCCGACCCCCCCCCTTCACGTAGTTTTCCCAGTATGAGCTTGCAGCATTAGTGTAATAAATTTGCTAGCATTCATCAGCCAATTATGATACGTATTTACTTAATGCCCATAGTTTCCATGAGGATTCACTCCTCATTTGTCTGTGGATTCTAACAAATGTAGAATGTCATGCATTCACCATGATCACAAGTATATAAAAACGTCAGTACCTCATTCCATTTCCTCGCCTCTCCTTCCTTCATCTCAAATCTCAGACAACTTCAGACCTCTTTTGTTGTCTCTGCAGTTTTTGCTTTGTCCAGAATGTCATGTAGTTGGAATCATGCATGCTATGTATATTTTTTAACTGGTTGCTTTAATTTTGTAATATACTTTTAAGTTTCTACCAAGTCTTTTCTGCTATCATAAATTATTTTTATGACAAAAATATTCCATCATGTAAATATATCCATTTATCTTGTCAACTACTAGAGGGAGATCATAATTGCTTCCAGTTTAGGGAAGTTATTAATAATGATTTTCTAAATATTTGTGGGCATGCTTTTGTGTTGACAAGCTCCCAGTTCAACGGAGTGAATATAAGGTATCACTGCATCATTGTAATCCCATTGTTCATCGATTTTCTTGATTGAGGACCAGTAACGTCTTCATTCATCCCAGCCCTGAGATTTTAGCAGCCTCTCCTTACACATCTTTCCCAAAAATTGGAGGCTCTTTCAGGGTCAGGGGAATAAGACCTGTTATTGTTACTGTATTTGACATATTGAATATGCCACGGGGAGCTTGCCAGGCTCTGCAGTGCAGGTGAGATACTCTCAGTAGGTTGCCGGGCTCTCCGAGAGGGGCAGAGGAATCGAATCCGGGTTGGCCCCATGCAAGGCAAATGCCCTACCACTGTGCTATCGCTCCAGTCCATGAAGTCTAATATCATTTTTTTTCCCTGGGGATCATTATTTTGATGTTGTATCTGAGAACTCACCACTGAAACCAAGAGCACCTAGATTTTCTCCTATGTTATTTTTAAAAAATTATATACTAGATTTTACACATAAGCTAATAATACATATTGACTTAATTTTCATAAAAGGAATGAAGTCTTTAATGTTAAAGTATGTTGTTCTACTATAGGTATATTCTCAGACATAAAATTTCAGGGTTAGGGGCGTATGTAATTTTTATTTTTTTGTATTTTCCCAGAATGCATGTTCTAAAATCATGCTATTATTCCACTTTTGCATGATAAAAACACAGGTGGAAAATTCTGTTCATATTTCTAGCAGAAATTGCTGTTTATCATTCTTTTTGTCATTGACTCAGTCTGATGTGTATAAATGGATAGCTCTGTTACTTGCATATTTATTTTTCTGACTACTGATTAAATTTGAGGTTATTCTTCTGTATTAGTGAGCCATTTGGTTTGCCTACCTTATTAATTATTTATGCGAATTTTGTTTTGACTTTTATAGTTTTGGCATTTTAATTGCCAACTTTTAAAACTCTATAGTACCCTTTGTCATATTCATTACAATTTTTGTTTCCAAATCTGCTATTTAAATTGAATTTGTTTATAGATTACTACATTCTTCACTGAGACTCTACCCTGAAGCATCATGCATTGGCTAAAATGTGTTCAGAATATTTTAACGAAAGTAATCAAAGTCAAATTGACAGCTCACACTTAGAAGACTGCAGATATAAGTCTGTAGATATAAATCAGAGAAATTAAAGTCATTCTATGTAGAGAAGAAAAAAAGGCAGGTAGTTTTAGGGGTAGAGGAAAATAAAAGGCCATTCTAAATATCTGAATGACATCATGTGAAAGAATGATCATATTAATTCTGAATGAGACAATCAAAATCAGTTTACAAGTGTGCAGTATTGGGCTTTGATAGAAGGAAGACACCTATTCCAATCACAGCTGTCCCAGAACTACATGATTGTTTATGAATTAGAGCATTCGTGACATTTCTAAATATGGTCAATACAAAAGTAGATAATTCCTGAGATCAAATATCTGACTTTCTTTGGTCATTCAGATGTTTTATCTGAGAACTCACCACCAAAACCAAGATTACCTAGATTTTCCTTTATATTATCTTTTTAAAATTATATACTAGATTTTCCAGATAAGCTAATAATAAACATTGACAAAAATTTTGTCAATACCTCAACAAACCAGTTGGGGTATTACAAAGGGGGAAGGTTGGTGCTAATGCAGATGCCTAGGTGATCACAAAACTGTTGGAGAGACTAGAGAAATGATAAGCAGGAAGCAAGAATTAGTTCTAGCTTCACTGACACAATTTTAGTTTTCTGTCATAGAGAAATGCTGCTGACACCCAGGAACCAGTCACATACCAAACCACATTATTACTCTCTACCACCTCTGCAATTCTAAGTCTGAAGAGAATTCAGAAAACCCAGGAACAACTGCCATTCCACCTTTGTTTAAGTACCTCTTGTTGACAGATCATATGTGATATCCATAGGGGTGGAAATTGAAGTTGTGGAAAAACAATGCATAGACTTCTATTGTCTGGTAGAACAGTGAGTTAATTAGAAGGTCAGGAAAGGGACAAGTGGTTATCAAACAACATTTAGTACAAAGTTCACGTTTTGATTTGGGGGCAGTTGGAGGGATGTACTTGATCCTATATGGCCTCGTTAAAGTAAATTAATACTGTGTATACCTTCCTTCAGAAATAGCTTTATTTTTTTGCATTTTGGGTCATACCCGGTGATACTCAGGGGTTACTCCTGGCTCTGCACTCAGGAATTACTCCTGGAGGTGCTGGGGGACCATATGGGAATCGAACCTGGTCTGGCCACGTGCAAGGCAAATGTCCTACCAGCTTTACTATTGCTCCAGCCCCAGAAATAGCTTTTAAAAGGCTGCTACCACAATGATAATCATCACAACACTCCAGAGTCATGGCACTTGAGAAGACTTTGTGATTAGGAAGCATGAGCACCACTGCCTTTCTAAATACGGTGGGAACCTACCAACTCCATTGGTCATGTGGACTCTGGGCAAATTTGTGCTTAATGTCTTTTAGGTGACCAAAGAAGGTGAACATCCTTGTGATTGCTGAAACCCATGGGCCTATTATTCCATTCAATTAACATGTATTGTGATTCCAGCTCTATAAACTGTTGAGAGGCCTTCAAATGTGAGCTAATAATATTATGGTAGATGTATGGGTTTTCCATTTCCACCCTATTTGTGCATCAAATTAAAAAACAGATTCTACAAGATCACATACTGAAGACTAAAGAATAGATTGGATTGAAGAAGAAAAACTCAAATGGGCAAGGTAAGCAATACAGAAGTTTATTTGTTTGTTTATTTATTTATTTATTTATTTATTTATTGTTTTGGGGGTCACACCTGGCGATGCACAGGGGTTACACCTGGCTCTGCACTCAGGAATAACCCCTGGCGGTGCTCAGGGGACCATATGGGATGCTGGGAATCGAACCCGGGTTGGCCGTGTGCAAGGCAAATGCCCTACTCACTGAGCTATTGCTCCAGCCCCTCAATACAGAACTTTATAGTGAGCTTCATCATTCATAATTCCATTGAAAACTTGGCACTGGAAAACATCAGGGTCACCTGAGTTGGAACATCTCTTAGACCCCACAGCTATGAGGAGTACATCTTGTTCTTTTAGTGTTTCTCAGATATATAATGCATTCATGCTCTTCATTGATTCCAGCCAATGACTGAGTATCATACAGATTTGGTGCCCAGTGTAGAGCTCCTCCATGGGTAATCTTTGTGCTGCCATTCCCTGTTGAAGAGGCCCAAACTATCTCAGAGCTGTACTGAGGTTCTTCTTCCAAAATATGCTTCCTTCATTCTTTCTTGACACATATGTCAGGATCACCTTGTAGTCAGAATTTTTCCCCCAAGGATTCCACCTTCTCTATGATAGACATTATCCCCCACGAGCTTTCCTGCACTGGTAATTAAGATGTGCCTTCAGACAGATTACCTAAAGAGATACATACAGTTGTATCATCTAGACTGGGCTTTGTTCCAGAA
This sequence comes from Sorex araneus, assembly GCF_027595985.1. Classification (NCBI taxonomy): domain Eukaryota; kingdom Metazoa; phylum Chordata; class Mammalia; order Eulipotyphla; family Soricidae; genus Sorex; species Sorex araneus. The sequence continues at coordinate 30,439,748 of NC_073305.1, forward strand.
TAAATAGCCTTTCCCTTCTTCATTTTCACATTTCTGGAGTAGGGAGGTGGGATGGGGTGGAGGAGCAAAGGATGCTTATTGCCAGGTGGCCTGGAATTGGGATACCAGTTGTTTGTAGGAGCTGTCTGAGAAAGATGGTTGCTCTAATTTTCTTGAAAACTTGGCTCTAGAGATGATGACATATTCTGATCCTGTAGTAAATTGGTCTTAGATGCAGCCAGCCTCTTGCAATAGAATAATGGAGGCCCTGATCGCAGGTAGCCCAGTGTAATTTCAGGTTGGATAACACAGGGTAATTCCCAGGTTGCGTTCATTGTACCGTGCACAGACAACACTGTTCATTTTATTCATACACCATTCTTGTCTTTCAGAGCAAGAGTTAATTAGGCAATCCTATATTCCATAATTCTCAGTTCCTAATATAGCACAGGGCTATATATGCATTTCCACTCTAAATTTTTTCAATTAGCAAAGATCTCAGCTGGAGAGATACACACTGTACATGTGCACACTCTCTCGCTCCAGTTCAGTAAACAAGCTTTGCTCGCAAAACACAAAATTGTTATGTTTTTCAAAGATTTATTTTCCTCCATTTCCCTCTAATATGCCACTTCCATCTCTTTTCACCTTTAATATATATAATCATCTTCCTTCCCTCCCCTTTCATTCTTTTTTGTACTCTCAGTACTAGGAAAAATGAGCACAATTCCTTGTCTGGAATAGGAGTTCACATAGTCTATTTCCATATCTCTTTGGATTAGTAAGAAGAAGATTGAAAAGCCAAGACTCAAAATATGTCACATTAACCAAATTTATAATAACCTTTCAATCATGATAAACCACTAGTTGGGCAGCTAATTTAAATACTCTGGCTTCTATTTCAAAGTCTGAAGAGATAAGACAATCAGAAAAACATGGCAGCATGTAGAACATCATGACACTAGATTCAATAGTCTAATTTGACTTCTAATTGACATCAGAAACTAGATATTTATTTGGCTCAGTACTTCCACTTACAGATAAGAAACCAAACATAATCGCTTACTTACTCAGAGCTTTACAACTCATGTGATCCATCATAAATAGGGTTTTCCACACCTCTAATCAAGTATTCTTTCTTCAATATCTTACTGATTCTTATCTATATTTTTTTCTGCTTGATTTTCTCTAGCTGTCTCTTTGAAACTCTCATCAGTGACAAAGTTAAACAAGGTGGCCCTCATTCTCTCTTTACTCAGAGCAAGAGTGTGACATAGTCAACAAGCATCATATGAATTGTCAACAGCACTATGATCTTCTACCTGCAGGCCAATTCTTTATCTTTCCACCATATAACTTGTCATCGTCTCTTTAATGGTGCCACTAAAATCCACATTTATTGCTTTTTCCAGTGAGGGAAGAAGCATGATTTACAAAGTTGACAAAGGGCATTGAAATCATCAGTTTAAATAAGCAGGAATTGGTAGAGGCATGTAACTGCTCCTTCTGTGCACTGAATCACTTATCAGTTCTTCTCCAGTTATTAAACATGGTCATTTGCATTATTGATCACAAATTTTATCCATTCCTTAATTCATAAATATTTTACGTTTGATAACTAAGTTTAATCAGATTAACTAAACTAAGACTCCATTTCCAAAAACTGTTCTATCCTGTCTTGTCTTGTAATAAGTTTGCAAACAGAAAAAGCTCCAGGAGTTTCAGAAACAAGATTTCAAACTAAAGTTACTTCTTACCTTCCAAAAGGAGGGATGGACCTAGCACTCTTGCAGTTTATGCACATTTTACCTGGAGGTGCAGGCTTCCCTGATTTGCACTGAGAATCCAGGACTCCTCCAGCCCCTGTTGGAAATCCTCTGTAGCCTTCTTCAATGCCTGAGTTTAGCTACTCATAAATTAGCAACAAGATCTACTTCTTTTATAAGTCCCCAAGTTTTCAAGTTTGAAAGCAGATTTGAACTCAAGGAAATTTGAGTTTTAGTTGGTTCTTTGTTTTAACCCATGTTACATGTTATTTTCCTTGCCAGCTGTTGGTAAGGAAACAAATAACCTCGACTCCATAGCAGATGGAGTAGCAACAGTCATAACATCTACCCCCTAGTCTTCCGTCCCCTTTTTGTTTTGATAACCAAGAGTCCTGCACACATTGAGTTGTAGTACTCGCTGAGTCATATAACTCATTGCAGTGCTGCACATGTGTTTATACTGACTAGCTCCCCTCATTGCAAAAGTTTTCATCCCTATAATCTCTTATTCCATATTCTTTATCACCCCAAGTAGTTCTGCTTTGCTACTCACACTCCAGTCTAAATGACATACCACTGACTTTGCAATAACCGTCACCTCCACTGAAGAGTAAAGTTCTTTCCCTCACACAGAGAGCATGTTCTCTGATGTCTCTTGGTCCAGGGTTAAGGAAAATGAGATTCATGTGTGGCAAAGTCACCTTGGTAATAATACCATGAATCAAAACTGCCCAGACAATCCCAGATCCACAATGCAAAGCAGAATTGCTCTTCTCAACACAGCTACATCAGCCAAATCAACTGACCCACAAATGCATAAATGATTGTTTTATTTAAATCACTGGGCTTTGAAATGTCTTCTGTGCATCTATAACCAATATAATGTTTCAAAACATTCCTGTCATGAAAATCTGCATTTGTGACTTTTACCAAATACATATTTTCATGTTTTATAAATAACTATCAATAATTCACTTTATCTTAAAACTCATCCTCCTGCTTTTCCATTTTATAATGTGGTTTAAAGTCCACAAACAATGGCAGTGTTCTGGGTTTGAATTTGGGCTCAAATACTCGTGACTTGAATGAGACATTATTTAACCTCTTTAAGGCTGCCTTCCTAGCCCATATAATTGAGATGAAAAATGATCTGTTATAAAACAACAAAAGTGAGCTAAGGTTTTTTTGCATAACAATTAAGCATTACCTGTATTCAGTAGTTACTCACTACTAGAGTGTTAGGATGTATGTATTTTTCTGCCCCAGATATTTGTATTCACTTAATATTTGTGTTATTCATTCACCATCCAGTAAGTGTTGAATATCAATGAATTATAACAATATTATATAACAAGCATGCTAAATGGGCTCTGAAAATGTATAAATAAATAAGATCCAGACTGATATTATATATTACTGTCATCTTTGCTATATTTCTAATATACCCAAATAACTAAATTACTTCTGAAAGGCAGTATTTCTACTCAGTGATGAAAACCAAGCCTACAAGAGACATCAGAGACTCACCCCATATTTCTCTTGTTTCAGGAGAAAAGCAGAAAGATGAAATGTTCAAAAATTAGTGTTTTCAGAGAGTGGGTAGGGGTGTAGAGATACTAGTATGTTTTATTCAGCCATCCTCCTCTACATCATTATCATCTTTATTTCACTTCAAATGTTTCAGTTATTATTTGCAATAATTATAGTTCCATTCTCACTTATAGCCTCTATTTTATCCCACCTGTAACTTTTTATTTTAAATTTATGATCTAAAAATGGTTGCATTCTCAATTTATTTTTCCACATATACTTTTCTATATATTAAGGAATACATTGATTTATGTTGCAAACATTGTGATATATATTTAATCTGCTCTACTTTTATTTATACATTTTCTAAAAGGAACCTCATTAATCTTATAATTCATAAAAGAAAATTATTTGTTGTTCTACACAAATTTATGCTGCTGACCTCATTTTAAGTAGACAATAGCAAAAAGTTTACAACATAATTACCAAGAATCAGTTTGTTCACACAGTACAAATTCATTAACTTATTATGACAGCAGCTCCATGGGTAGGATTTTATATATATTCCTTGAACTATCCTCCATCATCTGTTTCATGAAGCAAGGACATATATAGAACATACAAAACATATTGATGCTTCACACTTATAGTATACCCACCTATAGAACATATTGATGCTTTATACAAGTGCTCCCCAAACCAGACATTACTAAAAATCATGTCTTTATTCTTCGGAATCCTAACCTGGAGTAATGCTCTCTGTCATCTTTCAGCCTAATTTTCATTTAATAGATGTCCTCTTTTATTGACAGAAATTTCATTAATTTGATTGTCTCCTGTGCCTGAAAGAAATGATTATCGCATTCAGGAAATTGAAGAGAAATGGGTTATTACTTTAGAGGCAAATAGAGCAGAAGGGTGGGGGAGAAAATGGGAAAAGCAGAGAGATAAGTTCCAAGAGAGGTAGGAGAGGGAAATGAAGACTCAAAGTGTCTGATCCATACCAGTTTCCCAGTTTCTGCTCTTATTTCCTCTTGTCAGATAATTGACAGAAGGTTTAGCAGGTGACTGCTAAGCTGCCAACATGGATTTCCCCTAGGGAACTGTATAGTGTCCCCAGGTCACTCCCTGCCCACCCAGTGAAGACACAGTGAGAGAACCTTGTGCTGCAGCTGGGTGTGGGAGTGAGCTGAGGAAGGAACGTGTCTGGAATTTTTTCAGTGGATGCTCCTGGAAACTTCCTCTGCTAAGGTTATTCCCGGGAAGCAGAGAGAAGGAGCAAATGAAAAGCATCCTTCAAAAGAGCCCAGCAGGAAGGCTGAGTGGCAGGAATTCAAAGGCCCTGAGTCATCTCTCAGCCTCTATGAAAAGAGCACTCCTTTGCAGCAGGGAATTCTTCAGTCACAGCAGCTTTCTGACTCGAGCTGCCTGTTTTCTCTTCTTTTTTTCTTTTTTGCAGGCCATAGGAGTCAGCCTTAATCATGTCCCATCATTTAAAACAATTCTAATTAGTTCCCTCCTGGCTTTAGCTGAACTGCTTCCTCCCCAGAGCTCCCAATATCTTCGTGCTACAGGGAGTCACCAAACACTTCGCTCAGTACCTATGTCATATTTAAAAATATCAACTTCAATGCTCTCCTCACTCTTCCTTTTCTCCTCCATTATTGGTCTAGTAGTCAGAGTCTCCTTTTAAAAAACTTATAGGGGGCTGGAGCAATAGCTAGTGGGTAGGGCATTTGCCTTGCATGCAGACGACCCAGGTTCAAGTCCCAGCACCCCATATGGTCCCCTGAGCACTGCCAGGAATAACTCCTGAGTGCAAGGCCAGGAGTAACCCCTGTGCATCACCGGGTGTTACCTAAAAAGCAAAAATATTTAAAAAACAAAAATTAATAGAATATTGTCACCCAGTATCCTTGCCGGGAACCCTTATAAGTTACAGGGGAAAAGAAATACATGGCTATAGGAGATGCAAGGCCAGATCTTGACCTATATTCATTGGGACTAATCTTCCCCCCCCTTTTTCACTCTCATTCTCCACTCCAGCCTGTTTTCCCAAAACACAACACTGCCTTCCAGGAAAGGGCTTAGCAGAGCTGTATTGTTTGCCTAGAATTAGCTCCCTTCCTACGGGAACTCTTATTTATTCTTTGGTTCCTTGAACTGGATATTCTCTTTTTCTCTCTCCAACTTCACTCTTTGCCTTTACTCCCTATTCTCTGCATCAGGTGGAAAACTGGACGAATTTCATTAACGGTCTCCTCTGCCTTTGGGCCTCTGAATTGATACTGATACTGAATTGATACTAAAGGCAGCGAAGAGGAGAAAGTAAAATTAGGATAGGTGTTTGCCTGAGTCATTCTTTGGGAGCAGAATTCTTTGCTTCAAGACAAGACACTGCTGGTCAGCTGTTTCTGCGCAACAACCACTCAGTGGCATCCATTTCTCAAGTACCAACAGGTCATTTGAGGTAGAGAGCTGATGATGCAGGCTGCTTTAATAATGATTATGTATCCTGTAATTAATGATCATCATCTTGAAAGCATAACCTAAAGTTGTAACTAACATTACATATATCCATACCGTTTCTGTGCTTTGTGCACAGAGAGCACATGATAAACCCTATAACCACAACCCCCCAATGACGGTTTCGATTCTTGAACAATTGTGGATGTCTCCACCTAATAACTTTCCACTGATGTAATATCAAATGTTCTCACTCATGATCCCCAACCCCTTCTCTACCCCTCTCTGTGCCTCAGCTGACCTGGTGCTTCCCATGTGATCTTGCATGGCCCCATCTATTCCCTCCCCCTGGGAACTGTAAGTAATAACCTCTTCTTTTATTGGCATTGACTTCTCCATGTTGCCATTTAGTCAAATATATAAATTAAGTCGCAGGTATAATTTAAAGCAGCTGTACTCAGCTGGAAGAGAGAAAGCCCAATCATGGGAGTAAATTTTGATGGCTTAATTATCTGTCTCTCCTTCTAAATTGTTAGTTCTGTTTGTTTTGTTCATCTTTACATTCTCATTGCCTAATAAAGTGCCTGACACACTTTAATTCTTTGATAAATACTCATTGAATAAGTGGATAAAAGAGGCAACCTAGTGCTCTAATGCAAACAGGGGCAGTGGAGTTATCAGAGGAGCTGTTTTATTCTTCAAATGAAAGTTTTGAAAAGACATTGATTTACTCCGAAGACAAAGGTGACTGTAAACTGTGACTGTATGAAAGTGACAATTTCTAGCTAAAAGTGGCCAAGTGAATGTGTATGTAACAGCCCTAACCTCATCAAAGACTGACCAGGAGAGCTGAATCAAGGCTTCAAAGATTCCCAGGATGCTTTGGGATGCACCACCCATCTAACTGATGAGTTGGGAAGTAGAATTTAGAATTAAATGAACTGCACATTTTCTAGGTGTTTGATATCTTTGAACCCTGGTGTTCCTCTCCATAAAATGCAATAACACTACTTATTCCTCAAGAGTTGCAAAAAGTTGCAAAAATGAGAAAACACAAGTATGAATGAGTTTTACCAAAAACATATGCACCATGTATCATGAATATTATTGGTTGCTGATTTCCAATCATGTTATTTATGTTTATTGTTATATTTGATGAATTAATATTTGAAGAAGTATGATTTTCAGCTACGTTAAGGATAAATTGAAATAAAATTTCTCATTGTCTACTTGTACAGGGCTCTCTTTTTATAGAACCTAAATTGTGCATGAAGTACAAAGAAACAATAAGATGATTTGGATGAGGTGCCCTCTGGTTACTCTACTTCATTTGGCCTCTACTATTGACTGAAGGATGGGATCTAGGAAGAAATAAAAGAATTAGAAGAGAAGGAAGAGAACTGTTGTGATATCACTGTACCTGAACAGGAAAGAGAGTAAACCAAATTTGAATCCCTGCTCAACCTTTCTGCCATACTGCTAGATATGCTCAGGCATTGATCAGCATTCAATAATATTCCCCTTCCCATTGATTTGATATATTAATTTTACTCTGACATCCTGATGGATCTATCACATCTTCCAGAGGGGCAATGGAGAGGATCATTCACAACTTCTACTCGGATCTCTTCGACAGCCACATCCACCTGCCCACATACCAAATTCCTCAGGATGGATATATCATTCCCAATGTCCTCCCTTTCGAAATCCACATGCCATTTTGTCAGTAAAGACTTGTACAGCACTCAGTCCAGACAAGGTCAGACCCGAACACCTGAAGAATCTGCTGCCAGTACTCGTCAATACACTGGCTCAGTTCTTCACACACTACCTGTCCAAATGCAAGGTTTTGTCCCATTGGAAAACTAGCAAGACCACTCTGCTGTACAAGAAGAGGGACATCCATGACATCGGCAACTATATTGCCCAATCTGCCTGTTATCTATCATCCACAAGTTGTTCACTCGAGTCATCCTGAATAGAATAGGCAGAACACTAGATGAAGGACAACCATTCGAGCAAGCTGGGTTCCGAAAAGGATTCAGCATGATCGACCATATCCACACAGTGACCAAACTCATTGAAGTTTTTCGAGAGTTCAAGATGCCGCTCTGCCTAAAGTTCATCAATTTAAAGAAGGCTTTCGGGGGCTGGAGAGATAGCACAGTGGGTAGGGCATTTGTCTTGTACGCGGCCAACCTGGCTTCGATTCCCAGCATCCCATATGGTCCCCTGAGCACAGCCAGGAGTAATTCCTGAGTGCAAAGCCAGGAGTAACCCATGAGCTTTGCCAGGTGTGACCCAAAAAGCAAAAAACAATAAATAAAGAAAGGCTTTTGATTCTGTTGAGACTGAAGCCATCGTCGAGGCCCTAGCCAAACAGGGCATTCAAACTCAGTACATCAAGATCCTCCTCGAGCTGTATTATGGATTCACTACCAGGATCTCACCATTCTACAAGGAAGTGATCATTAATGTAAAGAGAGGGGTTTAACAGTGTGATACCATTTCACCAAAACTCTTCAGTGCCACCTTTGAGAACATCATGCAATGACTGGAATGGGAAGGAATGGAAGTGAAGATAGATGGTTGGCAACAACACCACCTCTGCTTTGCTGATGACATCGTTCTCATAACAGCAAACATTAGCCAAGTGGCACAAATGCTGGCCTGCTGGCCAACTTCAACCGTGAATGTGGATATGTTGGAGTACAGCAGAATCTCAGCAAAACTATGTTCATGAAAAATGAACTAGTCCCTGACGTTCCATTTGTTTTCAACGGAATGAACATTTCTGAATGCAGGAGCTATGTGTAGCTGGGTCGAGAACACAACATAAGGAACGACTTGGTGCCAGAACTGTGCAGGAGGAAGAGAGCAGCATGGAACACCTTCAAGAGCGCCAAAGGAAGAAACCAGGCCGGTAGCACTGCAAGCCAGAGAATGCTCCAGACCCCAGAACGGGCCAACAACACCGGGATGCCAGACAGAGAAGATGCAGAGTCCCCTCCTTCCTCAGATGGAGTCCTGGCGACACTGAGCTTCTACTAACATGGCTCCGGTGTGTGGGACTGGGATATCTCTGGCTGCACGACCTTTCCTGATATCCAAAGAAAATGCTCAGGAATGGCTCCACCACACCTGAGCGGCCATTATTCCAGAGGCACGAAAACCCAGAGGCTGCTGGCAGCTACACTTGTGGACTTTGAACTAAACTAAGGTCCAGGAGGACAAGGGTTTTTGTCCTCATCCTTTTCCCCTCTTGGCAGCATGGCGACCACCACCGTTTAGTGCCAATTGGACAGAGAGGTAGGAACTTGCAATGATGGGACGCATGGGGAATCTCGAAATGCAGGGGGAGGGGGGCAGAACAGAACCAAGCCTGCTTCCTGCCCCAGCGGCCTCCCACGAACAGCTCCCCCGCTCCTGAACAGCCTTGATCCCAGAGGCACACAAACCAATATCAGAATGCAGCAGATGCTGGCAGAAATAACTCTGGACTTAATACCAGAATCCTAAAACTGGGTGGCCAATTTCATGACCTTGCAACATCAGATGCTCATTGTTATCAACAATAGAAAACATAAGCTCTAATGATGCCATTCTGACAGGTCTGACTGTTGGGGGGAAAAACTCTGAATAATGATAGTAAGTTTCGGTCAAAAACTGAATGTTATCATAGCAGTGAGAGAGTTAATTGAAAATCATCTGCTACATAGGCAGAGGGGGAGAGGGAGGGCCTCTGGGGTTCTTGGTGGTGGATCATGTGCACTGGTGAAGGGATGGGTGTTTGATCATTGTATGACTGAGACTTGATCCTGAAAGCCCTGTAACTGTTCTCAAACTGTCTCAATTAAAAAGCATAAAATAAAAAAATTAATTAATTAGAAAAAAAAAAGAAGTGGTTAAGAGGATGAAACAACTCCGGCTCTGGGCACATCTTTTCGACTCCACCATTCCTCCTGCACTAACATACGCCTCAGAGACCTGGGCCCTATGAAAACAGGATGAGAACACTATTTGGGTTTCCCAAAGAGGAATGGAAAGAGCTGTCCTAGGAGTACCACGTTTCACTCAAGTGAGAGAAGGAATCAGGAGTTCCAGCCTCCGTAGAAGGTCAAGAATCAGGGACAATATCTTGTTTGCCAAGGCATCAAAAATCAGATGGGCTGGACACGTAATGTGACTTAGACCGCTGTTACCGATTGGATTCCATGGGACGTCAAAAGACCACGTGGCTGACCACCAATGAGATGGTCAGACTTCTTCAGTCAAAACCCTGAATGAATAGTTTGAGGCTCTTCCTGTTCCTGGAGCGAGCAGATATCATTGGGCTACACTCACACGTGACAGGGACAAATGGAGATGTTACTGGCGCCCACTCGAGCAAATCAAAGATCATAGGGATGACAAGTGATACAAGTGATACAATTTTACTTTTGTATAATATTTTGAGAATGTAGAAAATTTCCAACCTTATGCAACTGTGCTTCAAAGAAGAGTTCATAGAAATAAAGGATTCTAATCCAGGTTGGATAAGATTAGCAAAGTTTGTTTACCTCTGACTCCAACCTCCTCCATGTTAACCCAGTGAAAACCATCTTTCATGTAGAACCCATTCACGAGTTTCAGTCTAATTGCCAGTCAAGGATAGCTCTATGGGAACTTTTAATAATACAACATCCCTTTAGCTAGTTCTAAACCTTAGTACATTTAAGATATATTTCTATTTTCCCCATATCACCACTGTAGATCACCACTGTCATCCCATTGCTCATTGATTTGCTCGAGCGGGGACCAGTAATGTCTCCATTTTGAGATTTGTTGTTACTGTTTTGGGCATATTGAATATGCCACGGGTAGCTTGCCAGGCTCTGCTGTGCGGGCAAGATACTCTCGGTAGCTTGCCTGGTTCTCTGAGAGGGGCGGAGGAATCAATCCCGGGTTGGCCGTGTGCAAGGCCCTACCTCTGTGCTATCGCTCCAGCGCAATCATCATTCAGAATATGATATTCAGATATCATTTCAATATCAATACCTCTGCCTAAGGGTTCAGCATCTAGACCAGGTAAACTGCCACATAGTCCATCACTGTTTTATGTAATTACTAAATGAGATCTCTCTAACCATTAGTAATAATACTAATAAGACTATATAGTCCTCACCATGTAGTCTTCCTTAGTCAAAGAGTCACTTCAGCTCCTGCTACTAGCATTGTCTGCGGATATCTGCCACAGATATTCAACAGTGAAAGCAATGTGTAAGTATTAATTTGGGGCAAGAGAAAAAAATCTTTGGAACACTCCATATGCCAACTCATCAACCATTTGGAATGATTTTTCAAATTGTTTCAACCATTTTGGAGCTCTATTTAGTTCCCATTACTACTGTAAAAAATTGCCACAAACTCTGTGACTTTGAAAGCTTGATTCTCTGACAGACTTATTCTCCAACAACTTCTGAATTCTGAATTCAGAATGAGTGTTAACAAAACTGTATCCAAGGTGTCAGTGGTAGGTGTTCCTTTGAAAGTTCTAGAAGAAAATCAATTGCTTACATTTTTCCAGCTTCAGATGACTGATGGAATTTCTGGGCCTGTGTTCTTACCATCCAGTCTCACCTTTCATTCACACTATTTTTTCCTCGTGTATTGTAAAATCTTCCAGTGATTCTCTCTCTCTTATAAGACATTTTGACTACATTACCCTCACTGCCCACCTGTATCCATCATGATCACGTTCCATTGTAAGATCGTTCAATTAATCAAATGAACAAATCCATTTTTTCCATCTAAGGTAATATTCACAGGATGTTATCATTTAAGTTAACATTCTAGGAATTAGCATGTGGAGATCTTGGGCAAGGAAGGAGGGCATTATTAAAATTATTATAGACACACTTCATAGAAAAGCTAAAATAATAAACCTAGTCCTTAAGAATATGATATTCATTAGTAGTGCTCATTGTTTTGCTCCCAAACATCACTATGTTTTACATGGCCTTTTGTTATTGAGGAAAAGAAAGAGGAAGCAGGGGAAGTTGGGAGAAAGAAAATAGAAATTCTAGCAAGCTATCTAAACAACCCACCGTGTTAGAAATCATGACTGGCATTTAGATATTTTACTCAGTTTACTTACTCCTAATGGGAGTCACTGGTATAAACATATGCACACACATGATCATATGCCAGGACATTATACATACACAATGCTGTTTTAGGACAGGTTCTGATTTCACTTTTGTTCTAAAAGTCATAAATCTTCCTTACCAGTCCATAAAACGGCAGAAAACTGCCTTACCAAGACATTTCTTTTCCCTTAGAGAGAATCACATCCTTTCTCTATTGTTCACATTTAGCTATTTGCTTCGATTACAAATTCTCAGGGACAATCAGCTCAAGTTTGTGTCACTTTGTAACTTCCACTTAACCATAGCACTATGGGAGGAAGGAGAAGGTACACACAATTCCCCATTTAGAATATTTCAAACAATTTAAAATAGCTCTTTGATATTTGGTGAACTAGAAGAACTTATTAGCACTAAGAGCCACCAGAAGACAAAAGCACAGGGAAAATCATATAATGTATGTAAAGCCACGTAGATGCCTTTGTGTTTCTCTAAATATCAGAGATGACATATACAGAAGGAAGCATAACTCACAAGTATAAAACTAAGATTAGCAATTTCTCCAGTCCCTTTTTTACTACGGCTCATATCACACAGGCATTAACAGCATGCTGAGTGTGAGTCTATTTTAGAGATGTTTGATAAATGCTAAATACTTAATAGAGCATTAACTGAATAAACAGCAAACTGTCCCATTCTTACACATTCATACTCAAACTTTTATGGAAAACATGGCAACTTCAACTTCTTTCTACAAAAAAACTAGGAAGGAGGGAAGGAAGGATGAAGGGAAGGAAGGAGGGAAGGAGGGAAGGAGGGAAGGAAGGAAGAAAGGAAGGAAGGAAGGAAGACAGGAAGGAAGGAAGGAAGGAAGGAAGGAAGGAAGGAAGGAAGGAAGGAAGGAAGGAAGGAAGGAAGGAAGGAAGGAAGGAAGGAAGGAAGGAAGGGAGGGAGGGAGGGAGGGAGGGAGGAAAAGAGGGAGGGAGAAGGAGGCAGGAAGGGAGGGAGGGAGGGAGGGAGGGAGGGAGGGAGGGAGGGAGGGAGGGAGGGAGGGAGGGAGGGAGGGAGGAAAAGAGGGAGGGAGAAGGAGGCAGGAAGGGAAAGAGGGAGGGAGAGAAGCAAGGAGAGAGGGAGAGAAGGAGGGAGGGAGGGAAGGAGAGAGGGAGAGAGGGAAGAAGGGAGGGAGGGAGAAAGGGAGAGAGGTGGGGAGGGAAAAGGGGGAGGGAAGGAGAGGGGGAGGGAGGGAAAAGAGAGGTGGGGAGGGATAAGGGGGAAGGTGGAAGAGAGGGAGGGAGAGAGGAAGAGAGGTGGGGAGGGAGAAGAGGGAGGGAGGGAGAGAGGGAGGAAGGGAGAGAGGGAGAAGGAGGGAGGAAGATAAGGAGGGAGGGAAGAAGGGAGGGAGAGAGGGAGGGAGGGCTTGATCAGAGGTGGTAGTAGATGAAAGGAAAAGAAACTTTTAAACAGAGATAGAAGAGATCTGAGATTATAGTCTTATTACTTTGTATAGTAACAAAGAATCATGTTCAAAGTGAGAAATCTCAGGGCTAGCATAACTAGCTATGTAATATTTGATGGCTAATTCACTCTTTTTACTTTAAGCATTCACCTTCCTATAATCCTTTCTTTACAATGCGGCGATTCCATAAATCAAAGTGTAACCAGGGTGTAGTCCTGGCGTATTGTGGGTATCTAAGGTATTTTTAGTGCTTACATTCAGATTTGAGATGTGCTAGGTAACTAATACCCAGAATGAAGTCTTTTTTTTTTTTTTTGCTTTTTGGGTCACACCCGGCGATGCACAGGGGTTACTCCTGGCTCATGCACTCAGGAATTACTCCTGGCCGTGCTCAGGGGACCATATGGGATGCTGGGAATCAAACCCGGGTCGGCCGAGTGCAAGGCAAACACCCTACCCACTGTGCTTTTGCTCCAGCCCCCAGAATGAAGTCTTATGTCCTGAAAGTCAAAAGCAAATCCAATTTAGATACCTGACATGTTGCTTCCAAAATGCTCCCAAGATATAATCAATCTTGTAACTTCCTTTGCCCTCAGACAAAACATCATATATCTGGAACTGGATCCCGGAGCACCTATCTTTCTTAACTTGGGTAGCAATGGAAAGGGAGGCTGAATTATCCTTCTACTGTGACATATAATTTACAGGCACTTAATGCAAAATTCTCTGAGTAAAAAAAGATCTAAAGAACAGTCTGAATGATTCTGGCTACAAATGCGAGCTTTGATTTTTCTCCCCCTGTCATTCTCTGTCATATCTTCCCTCCTGTTACTTATCTTGGACAAATTCTATGCTTTAAAGTTGTTTGGCCAGTTTAAAGTTCAATCTATTTTAAAACCTCAATCATCAACTCAATATAGCAAAACAAAAATGGGAATAGAACTGTGGTAGAAGGACAGGCTCAATAAAACTGTCTTCTGTGCCAGCCCTACCACCAGTATGCTGGGGTTTTGTGTCTGGAATCAAGAGGGATGGACTGTTGAGGAGGAGAATGAGATTGGAAAAGATTAGGATCAGTTTAGCTGAGACGTGGTAGGGTCATTCTTTATTTGATGCCTGTTATAACAGCATAGTGCAGAAATTCAAGCCATCTCCTCTAACAAATATCTCTCTGAAAAACTTAAAAATCATATCTTCAATTGCCTGCAGAGCCTATTTGGGTGTTTTATAGGAACTGAGACACATAAAACTAAGTCCTTCACTTTCCTTTATCTGTGCCCCTTGTTATTATTAATCACTTCTTGTCGCCCTACACATTGATTGTATTGCTCTTTTTATTTTAACTGTCCCTTCTATTTTCTATTTCTTTTATTCTCACTTTCCTAATTTTTAGAGATCTTAACATTTCATATCAATTGATATGTTTTTCTCTATTTATTATTATAGAGATATTATGTATTATATTATATGCATGTTATGAATATATTATATATTTATATTTTTATCCACTAACATTCCATATCTATGGATTTGTTCTTTGCCTAAAGTTCTTTGAATTATTATTTGATTTACCTGAGAAATAAATCATATATACAATTTTCTGATAAATTTAGTGTTAATATTTTTTGAGTTATCCTGTCATAACTCAACACTAAAAATATGTCACTTTACCTTTTAGTATCAGTATTGCAAACCACAATGCCAACATGGAGAGACAGAGAGAGAAAAGAAAGAAAGAAAAAGAGAAAGAAAGAGAGAAAGAGAGAGAGAAAAGAAAGGAAGAAAGAAAGAAAGAAAGAAAGAAAGAAAGAAAGAAAGAAAGAAAGAAAGAAAGAAAGAAAGAAAGAAAGAAAGAAAGAAAGAAAGAAAGAAAGAAAGAAAGAAAGAAAGAAAAAGAAAGGAAGAAAGAAAGAAAGAAAGAAAGAAAGAAAGAAAGAAAGAAAGAAAGAAAGAAAGAAAGAAAGAAAGAAAGAAAGAAAGAAAGAGAGTGAGAAAGAAAGAGAGAAAGAAAGAAAGAAAGAAAGAAAGAAAGAAAGAAAGAAAGAAAGAAAGAAAGAAAGAAAGAAAGAAAGAAAGAAAGAAAGAAAGAAAGAAAGAAAGAAAGAAAGAAAGAAAGAAAGAAAGAAAGAAAGAAAGAAAGAAAGAAAGAAAGAAAGAAAGAAAGAAAGAAAGAAAGAAAGTGCATGCCATAATGGCAGGCTGGGGATGGAGTGGGAGGTGAAGGAAGGGAAACTGGGGACACTGGTGCTGGGAAATGTACACTGGTGGAGGGATGGATGTTGGAACACTGTATCACTGAAACCTAATCATGAAGAGCTTTGTAAGGGTCTATCAGTGATTCAATAAAAAAAAATCATGGAAAAATTATGTCACTTTATTCACCGTCTTTTATAATACAGTTGTTTTAAATATTACAAATGAAAAACAGATAATATTATCATGTTTTCTTTCAATAGTACTTTGAAGAGAGGCAAAGTAATCTATTACATTTCCCTAAACATTTACTATGTTTTGTTGTACTTTTTATATTCCCCAGACACCATATTATTTCTAGTTCATCTAAAGAGCTTCATTTTTGTGTTTCTCTTAAAGTAAAACTGCAGACAATGAATGTCCTGTTTTCACTTCTTTTAAAATGTCTTCATTTTGTCTCTATTTGGAAGGATATTTTCATTAGCTATATAATTATGAGTTGACAGGTTACTATGAACAACTGTATGCTGTTAAGATGGAGAACCTAGATAGAAGAAATAGATAAATTTGTAGAATCATGTAATTTCCCAAAACTGGGTTAGAAAGGAATGAAATCCCTGAACAGGCCAATAACAAGCAAGAAAATTGAAAAAGTAATCAAGAATCTCCCCAAGAAGGAAAGCCCTGGTTTATATAGGTTCACTAGTGAGTCCTATCAAGTCTTCAAAGAAGAATCACTGCCTTTACACCTTAATATAATCTAAAATTTTGAAGAAACAGAAACCATTCCTAAGAGTTTCTATGACACCAACATACACTAATACCCAAAAAAGATTGAGATGTTACTAAAAAAGAAAATTCCAGATCAGTATTCCTGATGGACATTGATGCAAAAATCCTCAACAAAATTTTAACAAACCAAATCCAACAGTATACCAAAATGATCATATACAGTGAGCAAGTGGAATTCACCCCGCCCCCATGTATGGTTCAATATAGGCAATTCAATTAACATGTTACACCAAATCAATTTTTAATGATAATATCAATCAATGTAGAGACAGCTTTTGACAATATCCAACATCTGGTCATGATAAAAAGAAAAAAAACCTCAACAATATAGGGTTGGAAGAAGACTTTCTCAAGGTAATTATGGCCATCTATAACAAACTCACAACCAGTATCATTTTCTCTTTTTTGTGTCCCTCCGTTTATTTGTATTATTTTTATTTTAAATTTTATTTTATTTTTATAAAGTTGTTCACAATAATTTGTTACAGTTAATATTACAACACCAATCCCACCACCATATTTAAATGTTTCCACCCAGATTCCAAACCCTGCCTAAATAATTTATTTTGTATCACTTGTCATAAATAATCCACTAAAAATGATCCAAAACAATTTTCTTAGTTGAAAGTGTGTGAAGATTGCTGTGTTTCACCCTGGATCCATTAAGTCCTTGTATAAGAGATTACAAACATGTTGTTAAAGTGTGTTTATAAATATACTTTATCTATCTATCTATTTATCTATCTTACATACATATATGTGTGTATATATATGCATATATATGTATATATATATATATATCCCTGAAATGGGTTGCCTTCTACTTTAAACCCCATCAAATGTGGTGTGCTACTATTGGTACATCAGTGATGTAAAGTATGAGATGTTATGCAGCCATGAATGCAGCTGCGTACTTCAGGAATTCTAAAATTTTATATACTGTTATACAGCTGAGGTTAATTTAACAACCAGTATCATTTTCGATGGCCAAAAACTGAAAGTATTCCCTCTGAGATTAGGACCAAGACAAGGATATCCACTGTCTCCTTTTTATTCAATATAGTATTAGAAGTCCTAGCAATAGCAATCAGGCAAGAAAAAAAAAAAGAGATCTAACCTGGGAAAGAAGGGGCCAAATTGCCATTATTTGCAGACAACATGATAACATATTTAGAAGATTCTAAGGCATTCGCTAAAAAGCCATTAGAAACAATGAACCAATGCAACAACATAAACACTCACAAAAAATCAAAAGCAGTAATATTCAAAAGTCTTATCAAAAAATGGAACGAGGCAATGAACACTTATCTGAAGAAGACAGATAGTTGACTGATAGACTCATGAAAAAATCACAGTGCTTAAAATTTTTAAAAAGATATTTAAGTACTTAAGTGCTCATTATTGCTTATTATCAGGACACCCAAACCAAGATGACAGTGAGATATATTCTTAGACCTGTGAGAATCAAGAAAACCAAAAACAATCTGTGTTAGCAGGATGTTGCAAAAAAAGGAACCCTTGTCCATTGCTGGTAGTAATGTCATCTAGTTCAACTCGTATTGCAAGTGGTATGAAAATTTCTCAGAAAAGTGAAAATAGAGGGGCTGTAGTGACAGCACAGCGGGTAGGGCATTCGCCTTGCACGCGGCTGACCTGAGTTCAATTCCCAGCATCTCATATGGTCCCTGAGCACTGCCAGGTGTAATTCCTGAGCCAGGAGTAACCCCTGTGCATAGCTGGGTGTGACCCAAAAAGAAAAAAAAAGTAAAAATAGAGCCATCACACAATCCAGTAATTCCATAATTCCATAAAGAGTGAAATTGTATCTATCCCAAAGATACAAAAGCATTCATAAAAAAGACATATGCACACCACTATTCATTGCAGTGTTCAGCACAATAGCTTGGATACGTTAGGATATATAAATAAGCTAGGTGTCCAAGAACAGATGAGCAGAAAATGAAGGTGATATATGTGTGTGTGTGTCTTCCCAGCTCTCTCTATTAGTTTCTTGTACTGATATCATTTTATCTCCATTAATTCTGAATGCCCATTTTTTATTTCATTGAGTATAGTTATAAAAACTGTATTAAAAACTAACCTACAACTATAACTTCAAGATTATTTAATATTTGTATCTTTTGTCTTTTTTTTTAACTGGGAACTCTCTCTTGATCTTTTCTTCTGATTTAGATTGGATCCTATCTGGACATTTTTTATATTTTATTATAGGATGGTGAACTTTATATCATGATTTTGGGAGACTGTGGGGGAGGGCATTGCAATTGTTATAGCAAGCTATCAACTTAGTTAAGTTCAATGTAAAGTTTCTTTACCTCTGTGGATGGCAGTTTCAGTGACAGTTGACTGCAAAGTTTTCTTGTATTGTTTGGGTCTGATTCAATTAAGTATTACTCAGAGAGATTGGTCTGAGACTAAGACAGAGATTTAAATTGTGTTTCAGGTCTCAAAGCCTTTACTAGATTTCCTGAAGTGTATTTCACCCTTGTACTTTTGTGGAACAAACCTAGACTTAAATTAGTTCATACACATCATTATGGCATTGTGTTTTTCCAGCAGTCTCCTGGAAGAAATTTCTGATAATTTCTGTCTCTAAGGGTTTCCCTTTGAGTCTGGGAAACATACTAAATCTCTTTATATCCCACAAGTACATACCAAAAGATCAAGAATTTCTAGTGACTTCCTGGTCACCAACTCTACATTTCATCTCTCCTCCACGGAACTGATAAATGCGACATCAAAAAAAAGTAGATTTAAGAATAAATTATAATTTATAGATTATAAAATAATACTAATTTACCTTAATCAATGCAAGAACGTTGGCTTCCAAAATCATAAATATATATCAATTTACTTATGCTACAATGATTGTTTTCACCCACTGGTGGCCTTCAAGAAAATTCTATAGAAGTAACTGGACAAGATCTTAAATTATTATGGAAAGTATTCCCAAGATCAGATTCAGCACAATTTCACATTCTTTTATCCTGTGACCTGTGCTAGTACCCCCTTTATACAGCATTGATATTTGTGGTATAGAATATTGCCCTTAACACTGATGAGCTTTCAATTAATGGCAGAGGACTTGCTAAGAAATTTAGCAAGTAATAGTCTTCAAAATATTATGTCCAAGAATACTGAAAAGGTCATTGGATTGTCTCCAAAGTTCCCATTTCCCCACTTCCTGGAAATAAGCATGCCAGCACAGATGTATATTCACTATTGAGGAAAAGGAAGAAAATTAAAGATCAGAATGTAAAGGGCTTTAAAAAAAATCAAGTGTCCTCTTAAGTAAGAGGACAAAGAAACTAATACAGAAAAAAGTGTGTCTATATATGTTATCTGGAGCATTTTTATAGTATGAAAAAATGGAACAACTGAAAAGATTAATAATAAGAAAATAAGTAATTATGATATGTCCACTTGAAAGGTTATATATACAGTCAGTAAAACTGATCAGCCAGTTATGTACAGTTAGGAAGATTGATGCTTTATTGGCACAGCAAGTCTATACTTTCTCATAAATAAAAAATATATATATAAAATAAATTCCCATGTATTTAACATAAATGTGAATATGTATATGTTGTGTGTATGTTTATCACCACCTCACTTTATAAAATTAATTTTGGGCAATAATTGGTAGCTTGGAGGTATTTCAGAGATTTTATGAATCAGCTACATCATTAAACTTTCCATTCTGTTGTGATACCATAAAACACAAAAGTTAAGTGTAGGTAGCCAAAGAAAGGCTATAATATGAGCATTCGGTTTCTCTGAATAAATGAACTTGACTATAATGGAATAAAGAGTGACCCAAAATCAATGAAACAGCCTAGTATGAGCAATGTGTGAGTTCACAAGAGCCAATGGCTCTGAGAGCTCAGGAAAACAGATGGTGTGTCTGGATGACTCAATTTTCTATCAGGGAGAATAATTTGACCATGTGCCCAACTACCACTAAGTATGTTACTTGAACACAGACCAGGAATTCACAGAAAAATATTTCTCTGGTAAAATACTACCTTCCCTATTTTCATTGTAAAGTTGCTAGAAGAAAAGTGGTCAGAGGATTACAATTTTTTTTGGTACCAAAACTAGGTTGGTAAATGTCTGCCTAGAGTTGAATGAATAAACCAATATAATATTTATGAAATAAATGCTACTTTATAACAATAGAAACAAATGTCATAGATGTATATTAAATACACTGTATTGATAAAAAGAAGCCAAAGTCAAAGAGTACAATAGTACAATAGAGTTGATTCCCAAAATAATTAGGATAAATTCTATCTCCAAATAACCTGGAGGGTTGGAGGGGGGCAGTGAACTGCAAAACGGCACAAGGAAACTTTCTAATATGCTGTTCTATATCTTGATTTTGGTGGTGATTACATGAGAAAATCTTTTTTCTCCTTATAGAGGAAGAAGGGCAACTGTTTGTTCATTTGTTTTGGGGGTGGCCACACTCTTTGAGGCTCAATCCTTACCAATAGCTCTGTACTCAGAGATCACACTTGACAGAGCTCAGTGACATAGGAATAAGAATAGCTATCTCATGTTAAAATGGAATTATAAAATTTTATTCCAGGGCTGGATCGATAGCACAGCAGTTGGGCATTCGCCTTTCACGTGGAACGACTCCAGTTCGATTCTTTCGCCCCTCTCAGAGAGCCCGGCAAGCTACTGAGAGTATAGAGCCCAAGAGGCAGAGCCTGGCAAGCTACCCATGCGTATTGGATATGCCAAAAACAGTAACAATAAGTCTCTCAATGAGAGACGTTACTGGTGCCCGCTTGAACAAATCGATGAGCAATGGATTCCAGGGCATTTTAATTTCAAAAGCCTTTTTCTACTGGGTAAAAGTCTGGATGGAACTGCATAAGATGCTTTATATATATTTTTTTACTGGAAGTACAAATTAAAATCAGATGGATTTATTTATTTATTTATTTATTTATTTATTTATAGTGTTGGGAATCCAACCCAGGTTTTCATCATGTGAAGTTGCGCTCTCCTGCTGAGCTCTATCATCAGTTCCTTGAATTTCTTTTTAAATTGTACTGGGCTGCAACTTGAGCATTTTCGAAATTCTCATGGTGATTCAAATGTATATTTTTAGCCAGAGCTAAAGACTGCCACAATCATCTGATTCCCCTCCACCTGCCCAGGGCTTCTCTAGTAAAGCATGAGATCCTGTGTCTGAGTTTCCTAACTGTCAGGCAACCTAAGTGTTTCGTAAGGCCAAGGAAGTAGGTCTTTAGGGCCAAATCATGTGGGGTTAGAGAGTCATTGGCCCAGACTCTTCTATACCAGGAGATGATTCTGAGAGAAAAATGAATTATTCTCAAACATGCATCTGGGCATGTAATGCCACTTACTTGTCTTACTAGACTCAGCTGGTCTTAAGAAATGAAGATGAGTCACCTCACTCATATCATCTAGGGCTATCATAATCTTGCAGAGAAGAATAAGGTGGGGTCAGATTCAGGAAAAACCATCTATTTTCTTCTTCTCGAAATGAGGGGAAAAAAACTTTAACTTATCAGCACAAAGAAAGTTTTTTTTTTTGCTTCATAGAAGCAAATTTCAGGGTCTTTTACTGACCCTCTAAAACACAGGAAGTGACTAATAGAAACTGAAAACCACAGGGAGCCAGGTACTTTTTGCCCATTATCTTATTCCACCCTCACTTCCTGATTGAAGATCCTGACCCATCCGGAGATACAGCTTCTGAGACAGCAGAGTCATGTACTTAGCTGGAGTTCTCACAATAGGCAACAAAATTTGGTCTTGAGGTTTCACTTTATCAAAAAACAGCTGTGTTTGCTTTTTCTACTGTGCCTCTGATTATATTAAAAAATGGTCATAGTAGTAGTAACAGCAGCACTGTCACTGTCACTGTCATCCCGTTGCTCATCGATTTGTTCGAGCGGGCACCAGTAACTTCTATCATTGTGAAACTTATTGTTACTGTTTTTGGCATATCCAATACGCCATGAGTAGCTTGCCAGGCTCTCCGAGAGGGGTGGAGGAATCGAACACGGGTCGGCCGAGTGAAAGGCGAACGCCCTACCGCTGTGCTATCACTCCAGTCCAGTAACAACAGCAATAATATTTATTGAAAATTTTCTATGTGGTAGGATCAGGGCCAGTCTAATACTATATCTTTGCCTCTTTATTTCAAAAATTTTGAGTCACACCCATCAGTGCTTAGGGGCTACTCCTTACCATGTGCTCAGGGATCACTCCCAGTGGGGTAACCACATTGGTACCAAGGATCAAACCCCGTCCTCCTGCATGCAACAAACTATGCACTCAGCCTAATCAGCTCTCTCTCTAACCTTTTTTCTGTATGTAAACCTATAGTTTTGCATAGATAATGATATATAAAAGACCTTTAATATACCCAAAAATGTACACATTATTATTATCATTATTAAATATGATACAACCAGGCGTAAAAAGGTTAAACAATTTTCTCAAGGGCACAAAGCTACAGAAGAGAGAAATTATTTAATGATAATCTTCTTCTTAAAATCACCACAATGCCAGCCAGGAAAAAAAAAAAGATAAGAGTTTTGCTAACCTTACTTTCAAACTTAACACTCACAAGCACAAGGAATTTAAAAATACTGTCTCTTTCCTTCAAACTTTGCACATTTGCAAGAGTCCATTTTTATTTCAGTGATTATAGATGGTGGGTATATATTTGCTTGGTGCAAGCTCTGATTTGTAAGATCAATGTGAATATTATTATTCATCATTTTAAAAACATCATGATTTAGCCAGCCGGAAAAGCACATCTGACAGCTTCTGCAGCAAGAAAAACAATGCATTGTGTCTCCTCCAGTAAAAAGAGGCTGAATCAAGGAGTACTTAGAGCCAGGATTGTCAAACGGAACTGACTCTGGAAAAATGGAGCCTGCCTTGTGATCAGGACTGCTTCCAAGCAGCAACTAATGTCAGGGCTTCCTGTTTCACCAACATATGCAAGTTCTTATCTTACTCAGCCCTGCAGGGCAAATACAAGCATGGAAATGTGAACTGGGTCCAGACATGCCTCATCCATCATCCACACAACTGCAGACTGAGTTTTCACCAAGGAACTTCTAGTCATAAGAATGCAATCAGAACTGGAAGAGAATACAGAATCCATCATACTAAAAGCATTTTCAGTGAATGTATTAATATATATACACAACCTCATATTGGTGTTAAATAGAAGCAGGAATTATTCCAATATCAAAGAGAGATGGTTTAAAGAATAACTGGGGCCATTTATCAATTTGAATGGTAATTGATGCTGAGAAAGGTTCTATACCCTGATTTAAATACCACCAATATTCTTCTGCCATTCACTGGCTTTCAAGTCCACATCCAGACTCCATCTCATTCTGTGGTTAAGGTCCCTGGCTGGGCTGTTTATCCCAGGATGGGTAGCCCTGAGACATTTCCTAGGGCCTGTTACCAAGCACCCAGGGCAGGACAAGGTGGACGGACCCACTCCTCCAAGGATCAATGGTGTGGGAGCACTGTCTATTGCATTTGCTAGGGAATTCCACCTTGCTGCCTTTGGGAATTCTACTTGCTGGGGGAGTTTGTTTAGTGAGCTCTTTTCTTCTCCAGGGAATAGAAGTATAAAAAGATTGTTTTTAGTACCTTTGCTTTCACTCCCAATCTACCAAACACACATTAATATCTTTTAACATCCCTTGGGGCAATTCCAAACTATTCCTTTCATTTTACTTGCTAACTTTGATCTGGACCATATCTTAACTTCAACCTTGTTGTATTCTCTTCAGAGCTCTCCATCTTCTCCACAAAATCAGACATGTGGTTAAAGTCACAGAGAATATTGGGAAGGGAAATATTGCATGCGTCCCCCTTCCTCGCTACTAGACTCCATCTCTTCTGAGGTTTGTGGGTAGAGGGACAAAAGCAGAAACAGGAGGCATACTATTCCATTGTAGACACTGACAAGCCTGATTAAAGTTCTCATGTCACTGTAGCTGCCTTGATTTTTTACCCTCATTCCATTCTCTGTGGGGAAGAAAGAACTCTCTCTCTCCCCCAAACTCCTCCCCAGAGACAATATCCTCTCCTCCCTCATCTTCTCATTAAGCGGTAAGAAGGGGTGGATGAGAGTTGCTAAGAGTCAGGAGAAGAGATTCTTTTGGCACATTTTGATCTGCATGGAATGAAAGGGTTGTATTTAGGTTGTCAGAATAAGTATAGCACAGCCAATTAAATGTTCCAAATAAAGGAAAAAAATCACTTTTAATGTAAATATATTACCATTATACCAGGCATCATGGTTATTTACTGAATGATTTTTTATTTTAGTACAGGTATTTTTCATC